>NW_027195621.1:0-157043 GCF_038502225.1 Cherax quadricarinatus
AAACATTAACAACAGTTTTACGTAGGTTACGAGCACATGGCCTCACTGCCAAGCCGAAGAAATGCTTCCTTGGGTATAACAAAATTAGATATCTCGGACTGATTCTTTCAAATAATTATTTGCAGCCTCTTCCAAGTAAAATCACAGCTTTATTAGAGTTTAAATTCCCCAAAACCAAGAAGCTCATGCATAGCTTTCTTGGTTCTGTAAATTTTTATGCACGGTTTATCCCTAACATTACAGATCTTACAGACATTTTATCCGACTTCCTTAAAAAGTCTGTGAAGGAACCTCTTGAACTTTCCGACGTAGCTCGAGAAAAGTTTAACGAGATTAAAAATATCTTCTCGAAAGACCCTATACTTAAGATTCCAGATATTAATAAACCGTTTTGTTTAAGAACTGATGCCTCCAATACCGGCTTAGGTGCAGTGTTACTACAGTACCATGATGGTACACATTTCCCTGTATGCTTCCTAAGCCAGAAACTTCTTCCTGCAGAAACGAGATACTCCACCACAGAAAAGGAATATTTGGCCCTTGTGTGGGGTATCTCCAAACTTAAATTTTATTTACTGGGAAAAGAATTTATTTTAGAGACGGATCACAAACCTTTGATATACCTAGAAACTTTTAAGGGAACCAACAGTCGCCTCTTGAGGTGGACATTGGCTCTCCAAGCTTTTAAGTTTCATATTGTGTATATCAATGGTTCATCCAATTATTTCTCTGACTGGTTAAGTCGTGACAGTCAGTAGAAGATTTGTTGCCTTACGCAACTTCCACGCGTTAGAACTTTTTCCTCGCCTATTCTTCTTATACTCCTTGACTATAAGTCTTGGTATGGGGGAGTGTGAGGGAAAAGTTCAACAGATAGGAGTAGCGAGCGAGTATATGGTGACGATAGTTTGATTGCCAGCTGCTTGTTAAGGTGGTGTCAGTCTAGCTCCCGCTATCCCCTCCCCCCCTTTTTCTCTGCCCCGAAAGGTGACGTGTGGGGCTCGGACCACTTG
Source organism: Cherax quadricarinatus (assembly GCF_038502225.1). Classification (NCBI taxonomy): domain Eukaryota; kingdom Metazoa; phylum Arthropoda; class Malacostraca; order Decapoda; family Parastacidae; genus Cherax; species Cherax quadricarinatus. The sequence goes on from NW_027195621.1 coordinate 1,014, forward strand.
ACTCACAGCTCCCAGCACAACTGTAAGTAAAAACCTCTGCTTCTATTCTAGTGGATATATTGGTTGAAAGCTTCACTTTTGACCAATAATAAACTTAGTCTTTCAGTCTTAAGTCCCATGTAATGTTTTTGATAATCACCACGTCTTTTAGGTATTATACTTATCATGGAGAGTGATTTCTTAAGCAGTGGGTAACCTTTGTCTCTTTCTAGCTTGGAATGACAGCTCGGGTCATCTGCCAACCAAAGAAACGTGTTGAAGGAGACGGACTGAAGTCCTGAGACGTCACTTTTTGATCTACCTACCTGATTAATTGTAGGCAACAGCAGGCAACTACCTCTCATCTTTGCAGTGGTAAAGAACCTGTGTTCCTGTCATCTGGACTGACTATTCAAGGCTATAGACTCTGTGAAGAACTAGTCGTTGGGTTGTCACTCAACACCTGTGACCCCCCCCCCATATCATCAACAACGGCTACAATTTCTACAAGACGGTGTCAACCTCCACCAGACACCCCAGCATTACTGTACATATTAGCGTTGAATTCTAATGTCATTTTTCCATTTCATTTTTTCATTTTTCTTTAAAGTAGGATGCACATTCATGTTTCAATGTTTTATTTTTGCATTAATAAATAATAAAGGGTTTATTTTTGTGAATTATTTATTTTTCTATTCATTAATTTTGCTGAGGAGTAGCCAGCCTTGGTAATACTGTGTGAAGTTGTTACAGGGCTGAGTAAGTCTTCACATCCAGTATCCCAGGTGGAAACTGACGCCAGGTCTTCCCTCTGTAAAGAAGGTCACTGTCTTGACCACGACTGTTTACATTCTTGTATGAGTTTTTTTCGAGAAAAAATTGTCTAATTTATTAGGACAGGAGATTATGATAGCTGAATATTCACATTTTTCTTGAATGTTATGGAAAATGTTGTTTTCTTTGTGAGTCGCTGGAGTTGTTTTATAATAGCTTTTTGTTTTAGTACAAACCTTCTTGGATGTAGTAGTCAGGATGCTCAGCTTTTCTGACCTGTTGGTTTATACTGGAAACTTCTTGCTCTAAACGCAATGGTCAGCAAATCCCTGAATATCTTAGGAGTAGACTAAACACTTCTTTTCTTAACTTATATTGATTGTTGAAATAATTGACACAAGTTGATGTGTTTGAAAGCTTTCTGTAAAAGTGAGCTGGTTCTTATTTTCTTGCTAGAGTTCCTTGTCTTTCCCACTGATATTTGTTGTCTTTCTGGTTAATGTTCTTCCTCAAGAATGAATGTTCTGTGCTTCTTTGCTTGTTCCTTCTTTGTTGCCATTTTCTGGTGTGTATTCTTTTCATAACGTAGCTTCTCTTTCAGTTTCCTTCTCTATTTGCGTCCGAGGTGCTTATTTTTCCTGCCTTCTCCAGTGTGTTTTTTGTTTGATTCATTCTTCAGTGCATATTCCCTTAATTGTTCTTTCTTTCCTTGTTTTTTTCCTGTGTATGTTCTGTTTCGGTGCCTTTGTTTCTCTATTAGTTTTTCTTTTCAGCGAATAAAGAAACACATAAAACAGTATAGTGACACATAAAATGGTATAGTGATATATAAAACGGTAAAGTGAAACATTAAACAGTATAGTGACAAATAAAACATTATAGTAACACATAAAACAGTAAACTGAGACGTAAAACAACATAGTAACACAAAACAGAATAATAACATATAAAACAGTATTAAATAATAATAGAATAATAACATATAAAACAGAACACCAACACAGAAGAACAGTAAAATATAAGAGATGTAAATCTGTGTTACTGTACTGTTCTTCTGTGTTACTGTACAGTCCTCTGTGTTATTGTACTGGTCTTCTGTGTTACTTTACTGTTCTTCTTTGTTACTGTGTTGGTTTTCTCTGTTACTGTACTGGTCTTCTGTGTTATTGAGTGGGAATAACACCACCGTGGCTACTGTCAGGGAGGCTGGAGTGGGAATAACACCACCGTGGCTACTGTCAGGGAGGCTGGAGTGGGAATGTGGCTACTGTCAGGGAGGCTGGAGTGGGAATAACACCACCGATGCTACTGTCAGGGAGGCTGGAGTGGGAATAACACCACCGTGGCTACTGTCAGGGAGGCTGGAGTGGGAATAACACCACCGTGGCTACTGTCAGGGAGGCTGGAGTGGGAATAACACCACTGTGGCTACTGTCAGGGAGGCTGGAGTGGGAATAACACCACCGTGGCTACTGTCAGGGAGGCTGGAGTGGGAATAACACCACTGTGGCTACTGTCAGGGAGGCTGGAGTGGGAATAACACCACTGTGGCTACTGTCAGGGAGGCTGGAGTGGGAATAACACCACCCATTTGAATCCAAATCATGAATTATAATAAACTTATTATAATAACTATTATTTGCGACCACTGTTAGCCTCAGAGTTATCTCTGAGTTACCAGACCTTGCCACGTGGAGGCCAGTGGTTCGTCTTTAAGGTCCGCCCCCCCTCGCCTTCCCCAGGTTCATGTGTCCAGGAATCCATCCGTGGGCCCCCGGATGTCTCCCCTTCTTCACTTCCCTAAGGTCAGCCTCGCCTCTCTCTCTCTCTCTCTCTCTCTCTCTCTCTCTCTCTCTCTCTCTCTGCCTTCCAGCCTCAGCCTTCCCCAGGTTCATGTATCCAGGAATCCATCCGTCCGCCTCCGGATGTTTCCCCTTCCTCACTTCCCCAAGGTCAGCCTCACCAACCTGTATTCTTGCCTTCCCCAGGTTCATGTATCCAGGAATCTATCCGTCTACCGCCGGATGTCTTCCCTTCCCCACTTCCCCAAGGTCAGCCTCAACTGCATGTATTCATGCTTTCCCCAGGTTCATGTATCCAGGAATCCATCCGTTCGCTCCCGGATGTCTTCCCTTCCCCACTTCCACAAGGTCACCTCAATCCACAACAACCTTCCCCAAGTTCATGTATCCAGGAATCCATCCGTTCGCTCCCAGATGTCTTCCCTTCCTCACTTACCTAAGGTCAGCGGTGCCTTCCCCGGATTAGCGTCTCCAGGAGTCCTGTGTCACCTCAGGTGGACTCCCTTCCTCACTTCCTCAGAGTCAGCAGTGCCTTCCCCGGATCAATGTCTCCAGGAGTCCACCTGTGTCACCTTAGATGGACTCCCTTCCCCACTTCCCCAGAGTCAGCGGTTGCCACCTTCAGTGACCTTGCTGCATGGAAACTTGGTCTTGTCTAGCTGGTCTACGGTAGAGACTGTCCAGGTGGGTGGAATTACTGGAGGTGACACACACAGAAAACTGCGTCCAGTAATTACACCCACCAAGACAGCCGCGACCGTACACCAGCTAGACGCCACCAAGCTGCCACACAGTCCGGCCACCAAGGACTGGCTAATTAATTATAATTTTAGAATTCCTTTTATGTTACACTGTGAAGTTATTCTGAGTACAAGATTTTTTTTAATAATATAGAAGTTTAAAAGTATTTGTAAGTGTTTTATTTTATATAGATGATTGCCCAAGTGTTGATGAATTTGTCTACTTCCATCAAACTGTATTAAATATTACACTGTCTTCATTTTTATTTATTAATTCATCTGTCGCATTTGACATTGGAAAGTTAACAAGCGCACAAACATACACATATATAAAAGTATCTTCTTATAAACCAACCATGCCATACACACACATGTGAGAGAGAGAGAGAGAGAGAGAGAGAGAGAGAGAGAGAGAGAGAGAGAGGGACAGACAGACAGAGACAGAGAGTGTGTGTTTGTGTCCGAGTGTGTGTATGGGTGTGAGAACAGAGTTTTAACATAGTATGCTAATAACGCTGTTTCCAGTGGCACCTGGTCTACATGGTTTGCTTTATACATATGTTGTCTTTTGACCAAAGTACAGTGACATCACACGTCTTTAAGATCACAAGTGACATCACACAACATTATCTAGGACCCAGTTTTTTGTGTAAATATTTACCGTCTTTGTTGCATATTATAATTTAATTCAACACTATAGCTATCAAAACATTCCCTACTAACATCTCTCATATATATTTTGCAAACCTATAAATGCACCTAAGTGCTGCTGTCCTTTATATAAGTGTTGTATCAGTGTTTACACATGATCCACATATTTCCTTCCCTTTCTTAATTCACACTCTTCTTTGTTACGCATATTTTATCTTTCCCATTAACAGTCTTATTCCATTATAATTACTACATATTTAAAAAAATTCCATATTCTTCTTTTATAAACATTATGAACAAAATCATGAATTATACCAGTACTTTATTCCAACTGCGTCACACACTTCAGCCTTAATTAAGCCATTCTAAATTTCCCATTTTTAACCTTATTGCCTCATTTCTTTCATACTGACTGGCTGACTCTGCTGTCAGCAGAGTCAGCCAAGCTGACAGCTGTACCACCGAACTGTGTTCGTCTTTATTGTGAATTATCATGTAGATCATACAAACTTTCTTCTGATGTTTACTTTTCACTTTGGTCTACACATACACATCACTACAAACACCATGCTACCAACACACATATATACATATATGTGTGCACATTCTCATAAGCATAACTGCACTCTCCCACACGATTGTTTAAATTATACAATATTGTATAAATAGTGTAAAAGAAATAGGAAAATTCTTCAATACATAATTTCAATTTTCTTGAAAAAAAAGGAATGAGGGTTCCAATATTCTGAGGAAATATTTTGGAAAAAGACGTAAATACATGTATGTGAAAAAAGTAACAAACTTGAGAGACTTGTGATTAAGACAAAGATATTCTTATAAATAATTTTAATAAGCACTTTGTTTAAGTAGAATTAATTTTTAAATAAGTCTATCAGTTTTCACATATACACTTCTTTCCCTTCTTCATTATTGACGTGAAAAACATTCACCACCACAGATGCAAAACAAAAACTTTCGGTGATGAAAATAAAGACTTGGACGATTCCATCTTTTGACAATAAGAATGGCCAGTACGACTGTGTGTTGCCACAACCTGGCCAGTACGACTGTGTGTTGCCACAACCTTTGTGTGTTGCCACAACCTGGCCAGTACGACTGTGTGTTGCCACAACCTGGCCAGTACGACTGTGTGTTAATGTCTCCCATACTGTTGTTATGTACTGTGATATATGGATGTTAACATATATTACGACCTGGTCGTAATGGGAATTGGGGCAAACAAACTCAGAAATAGACTATAATGTATATTTGCCTTCACCCACTATATCCAGGTATGTACAGTATGAAGTTGAGGGGTGGATAGTGAGAGTGTTATAATATTGAGACAAGGGAAAATGAGGGTGGAGAGTGAATATTGTGACTCGTTGTGACCTGTTGGGGTTGTACAACGTGGTGCAATAGTGTATTGTGGGTGGATAGTGAAAATTGTGACTTGAGAAGTGATGTTGGTGTTGTGGGTTGTTGGGAGTTATGAGTGAAAAATGGAAGTTATAGAATATTGTGGGTTATGAGTGACAAATGCGAGTGGATATTGTGTGTGTGACTTGTAATATCGAGTTGGTAATGTGGGTTGAGATAATTGTGTTATTTGTTGTGAGTTGTATTACTGAGACAAGTGAAAATTGAGGGTGGATAGTGAGAGTGTTATAATATTAAGCCAAGTGAAAATGCAGGTGGATAGTGAAAAAATTGTGACTTGTGAAGTGCTGGAGCTTAATGAGGGTTACTTGTTATGTGTTATGAGTTGTGGGTATAGTGCTCCACCATGATTATAATAATAATAATAATAATAATAATAATAATAATAATAATAATAATAATAATAATGGCATTATGTGTAAATTTTAATTAAAATGAAGGTAGAGCGTGAACATTTTAAAGAAAATATAGAGGTGATAGTGATATTGGTTGAATAGAGGTGATGACTGACTAGTGGTGGTGGTGGGATCGATATGGGTCAATGCATGTCCTAAGGCGCTTCCTTGGGATGACCTGAGATCTTATCTGAGGTCATGAATGTACCTCACAATCATAGGCATCCCTCACCAGGCAAATAAAGGTTAAATGAACTCATTTGAGCAGTAGACGTTTAGAGATGAGGAGAGTTGGTGTAGACATTGCTGGTAAATGTGTTATAATCCAGTAGAATTATATCTGAGGGAGTATTGAAATCCGCATGTTGTGACTTGTTCTGACCTGTTGAGGGGTTGTACAACGTGATGCAATAGTGTATGTGTGTTTTGAAGTGGATAGTGGTGTGATGGTTGAGTCTGTGTGTGTGTGTGTGTGTGTGTGTGTGTGTGTGTGGTTAGGTTAGGTTAGGTCACAGGCCAACCTCACCAACCAGTGTAAATTGTCACACTCTTGCCTTGACAAGAAAGTGCGATATTGGAGGAAAGACTTCTGGCACTGTTTCGATCTCAGGTGTTCTTGCCGGCGCCAGTAAAGAGCCGTTAGAGAGATTATCGAAATCTACCATTGTGTTGTGACCTGTTGGAGGCTGTACAACGTGGTGCAATAGTGGGGGTGATGATGCAGGAAGGACGATATAAAACTCTAGGAACCAGCTAGAGAGGCAGAGTTGTGGGAGCTCTGGACAGCTGTGTGTGTAGTGGGACTCAGTTGGTTGTTGATCACACTACTTGGTGCAGTATGGGTATTACTAGTTGTATTACTTCTGACATGCATTACCATTGAGAGAAATGACACATAGGTGTTTACCAACTGTGTTTAACATTTGAGACATATAAGTGTTTACCACAGAGAGAAAAATTTTAAGGGTAACTCTAGAATGTGTGACTCAGGAACTGGAGTCTCCAATACATGGAAAACTTGACCCTGGAGTTGGAGCTCGATCTTAGGGTAATTACCTTCCCCCCCTCCCTGCGAAAAAATTTGAAAACACCCCAAAATTCGAAAAATCGAGGTAAAAGTTGATCTAAGGAGATGGAGCAGGGATGGAAGTGAGGGGAAACTTTGTTTATTCGATGATAAAACTTGATCCGAGGAATTGGAGACCGCAAAAAGTGGAAAAAAAAAATTGCAACATTCTCTATAAAAAATGAAAAATAAGATGTCAACACCTCCGGAAAAATGTGGAAAAGTTGGCAACACTGGAGAAACAAATTAAATTTTGCAACACTGGAGAATCAGATTAAAATTTGCAACATTCTCGAAAAAAAAAAAAAAAGTTTGCAACACTTCTGGAAAAATAAATGGAGGAAAAGATGTCAACACTCCCGGGCTCAGCGGGGGGCGCCGCGGGGGGCGCCCGCTGCGGGGGACGCGTGGGGGCGAGCGATGAAAAAAAAGAAAAAAAAAGTTGGGGGAAGGGGTGGGACGCGCGGGGGGGGGCGTGGCGGCACCTTCGATGAGCCACTATGGGAGAAAATCCCCTACGTCAAGGAAATCAACAAATTATGGAATATGATGTACATACCCAAACATCAGAAAGTCTTCCAACATGTTATGTAATAATAATACAGGAACTTTCTGCCCAAGATGGTCAGATCATCACTTCACGCCAGAAAATGTTAAGATCTACGTTGCTCAAAATTCCACGTAAATAGAAAGCAGTGCCAAAAAATATGCATCAACGATAAGTATACAAGGTAACCAGAGTATTTTTAAAAGAGATAGAGAAGCATTAAAAATAATACAGGACAAACAATTAAGGGCAACAGGAGTTACAGAGATAAATATCAGTGGAACACCAGGGACCAGTTTCTCAACACCAGGATAAAACATACAACAGCACACATTGTAAACAGTACCAGGATAGAGGATGTACACAAGCTGCCACTCTACCTACACAAGCTGCCACTCTACCAGATGGTCTACACAAGCTGCCACTCTACCAGATGGTATGTACACAAGCTGCCACTCTACCAGATGGTACACAAGCTGCCACTCTACCAGATGGTACACAAGCTGCCACTCTACCTACACAAGCTGCCACTCTACCAGATGGTACACAAGCTGCCACTCTACCAGATGGTACACAAGCTGCCACTCTACCAGATGGTACACAAGCTGCCACTCTACCAGATGGTACACAAGCTGCCACTCTACCAGATGGTACACAAGCTGCCACTCTACCAGATGGTACACAAGCTGCCACTCTACCAGATGGTACACAAGCTGCCACTCTACCAGATGGTACACAAGCTGCCACTCTACCAGATGGTACACAAGCTGCCACTCTACCAGATGGTACACAAGCTGCCACTCTACCAGATGGTACACAAGCTGCCACTCTACCAGATGGTACACAAGCTGCCACTCTACCAGATGGTACACAAGCTGCCACTCTACCAGATGGTACACAAGCTGCCACTCTACCAGATGGTACACAAGCTGCCACTCTACCAGATGGTACACAAGCTGCCACTCTACCAGATGGTACACAAGCTGCCACTCTACCAGATGGTACACAAGCTGCCACTCTACCAGATGGTACACAAGCTGCCACTCTACCAGATGGTACACAAGCTGCCACTCTACCAGATGGTACACAAGCTGCCACTCTACCAGATGCTGCTGTACCACACCAACTAAAACCTCAATTATCTATTATCAATTATTCTCCATTATTTTTTTGCTACCATTCAAGGTTTAAAAGTAAATAAAGATAAGATAAAATACAAGGGTGAGTTCCAACCATAACAACCTGAATGTCTGGAGTGATTACAGAAACACATACAAAAAAATATATTACTGGCAGTGAGAAATGGATGCAAAAATGCAATATGTAAATAGATTTGATGAGGTAAATAGTTAAAGATAAATAAGACAATATGTAAGAGACTCATTTTGTTCTGCAGAACTGTTGAAATCATCAAATAATGTAGTAGAAGTAATAGGTATAATAGTAGTGAATAAGGATCTGGTAATTTTCCATATATAATAATCACCGTCAACAACGACACAAAGATTCAGAGAACAGACAAGTGTTGATTATTTTGTTCTCTATCATCCCTAAGTTACATCACATTTGTTGGGTTATATTCAATCTAGTCACATATTCTCATAATGAATTTTTAAATATTTTCTCTCCTTAAAAATTCTGTATGTTTTTATATATGTTTTATTACCGTTTATTCTTTCTAGTATAATATTTATATAGATTAGATAGGTGGCAAGAACACAGACTTGTGGTACCCCACTAGTCATATTTCAACATGAAAGATGCTCTTCATCAGGGTATATATACAGATGTAGTTCTCTCTCTCTGTCTCTCACTCTCTCTCACTTTTTATGGGTCATACAATGCTTTTTAAAGAGGGTGCCGCGGCACCCTGGTGTGCCACTGATAGTGCCCAGGCGTGCCGCAAGATTGTTAGAAATGTGGGAAATCGTAGACATTGTTAGAAATGTAAGAATGTGGGAAGCCTGAGACACTGTTAGTGATGTTAGAATATGGGAAGTCTGAGACATTGTTAGTGATGTAAGAATGTGGGAAGTCTGAGACATTGTTAGTGATGTAAGAATGTGGGAAGTCTGAGACATTGTTAGTGATGTAAGAATGTGGGAAGTCTGAGACACTGTTAGTGAAGTAAGATGTAAGAATGTGGGAAGTCTGGACATTGTTAGTGATGTAAGAATGTGGGAAGTCTGAGACACTGTTAGTGATGTAAGAATGTGGGAAGTCTGAGACACTGTTAGTGATGTAAGAATGTGGGAAGTCTGAGACATTGTTAGTGATGTAAGAATGTGGGAAGTCTGAGACACTGTTAGTGAAGTAAGAATATGGGAAGTCTGAGACATTGTTAGTGAAGTAAGAATATGGGAAGTCTGAGACATTGTTAGTGATGTAAGAATGTGGGAAGTCTGAGACACTGTTAGTGAAGTAAGAATATGGGAAGTCTGAGACATTTCTGGATGAGACAATGAGTAAAATTTCACGAATTATTAAGCTTAAGAAAATTAAAGAGTAGCCATAAATAATATAGATGTCTGACTCACTTATCACAACATCACTTCTCTCACCTCCTCTATATTGACAGAGAAAACGTTCACCATCACACAGACCAAATAAAAACTTTCTGGGACGAATATACAAGTAAAATGTACCATCTCGGGAGACGCCATCTCTTGGCAAAAATAATTTTATTGATGCTCCTACATGGTGGCAGCTTGTCTCTTTGTTAATGTCTCTGATTTTCCTTTATATTGTCAAGTACTATGATGTATGAATCGTAGTATATTTTACACCATGAATGTTATGGAACACTTTATTATGGTTACATTAATCTCAATGTTTCAGTTATACCTGATGATAATATCTGGCTGAACTGAGGCCTGACACACCATTGTGCAATTTTAAGTAATTTAATAAATGATAACTAAATTAAATCTCAGTGTTTGAATCTTGCTTAAAAGTTGAATTAATTTATTTTGACTCGATGGAAAATCGTAGACAGATTCTGAGTGACATGACCTCCAGGATGTTGTGAGTGGCATGACCTCCAGGATGTTGTGAGTGGCATGACCTCCAGGATGTTGTGAGTGGCATGACCTCCAGGATGTTGTGAGTGGCATGACCTCCAGGATATTGTGAGTGGCATGACCTCCACCATGTTGTGAGTGGCATGACCTCCAGGATGTTGTGAGTGGCATAACCTCCAGGATGTTGTGAGTGGCATGTGATGTTGTGAGTGGCATGACCTCCAGGATGTTGTGAGTGGCATGACCTCCAGGATGTTGTGAGTGGCATGACCTCCAGGATATTGTGAGTGGCATGACCTCCAGGATGTTGTGAGTGGCATGACCTCCAGGATGTTGTGAGTGGCATGACCTCCACCATGTTGTGAGTGGCATGACCTCCAGGATGTTGTGAGTGGCATGATCTCCAGGATATTGTGAGTGGCATGACCTCCACCATGTTGTGAGTGGCATGACCTCCAGGATGTTGTGAGTGGCATGACCTCCACCATGTTGTGAGTGGCATGACCTCCAGGATGTTGTGAGTGGCATGACCTCCAGGATGTTGTGAGTGGCATGACCTCCAGGATGTTGTGAGTGGCATGACCTCCAGGATGTTGTGAGTGGCATGACCTCCAGGATGTTGTGAGTGGCATGACCTCCAGGATGTTGTGAGTGGCATGACCTCCAGGATGTTGTGAGTGGCATGACCTCCAGGATGTTGTGAGTGGCATGACCTCCAGGATGTTGTGAGTGGCATGCCCTCCAGGATGTTGTGAGTGGCATGCCCTCCAGGATGTTGTGAGTGGCATGACCTCCAGGATGTTGTGAGTGGCATGACCTCCAGGATGTTGTGAGTGGCATGACCTCCAGGATGTTGTGAGTGGCATGACCTCCAGGATGTTGTGAGTGGCATGACCTCCAGGATGTTGTGAGTGGCATGACCTCCAGATGTTGTGAGTGGCATGACCTCCAGGATGTTGTGATGACCTCCAGGATCTTGTGAGTGGCATGACCTCCAGGATGTTGTGAGTGGCATGACCTCCAGGATGTTGTGAGTGGCATGACCACCAGGAGGTTGTGCCATGAGCTCCAGGAGGTTGTGAGGCCATGAGCTCCAGTGCCATGCCCTCCAGGATGTTGTGAGTGGCATGACCTCCAGGATCTTGTGAGTGGCATGACCTCCAGGATGTGGAGTGGCATGACCTCCAGGATGTTGTGAGTGGCATGAACTCCAGGATGTTGTGAGTGGCATGACCTCCAGGATGTTGTGAGTGGCATGACCTCCACCATGTTGTGAGTGGCATGCCCTCCAGGATGTTGGGAGTGGCATGACCTCCACCATGTTGTGAGTGGCAAGACCTCCACCATGTTGAGAGTGGCATGACCTCCAGGATGTGGTGAGTGGCATAACCACCAGGATGTCGTGAGGGGCATGACCTCCACCATGTTGTGAGTGGCATGACCTCTAGGATGTTGTGAGTGGCATGACCTCTAGGATGTTGTGAGTGGCATGCCCTCCAGGATGTTGTGAGTGGCATGACCTCCACGATGTTGTGAGTGGCATGACCTCCACCATGTTGTGAGTGGCATGCCCTCCAGGATGTTGTGAGTGGCATGACCTCCAGGATGTTGTGAGTGGCATGACCTCCACGATGTTGTGAGTGGCATGACCTCCACCATGTTGTGAGTGGCATGACCTCTAGGATGTTGTGAGTGGCATGCCCTCCAGGATGTTGTGAGTGGCATGCCCTTCAGGATGCTGTGAGTGGCATGACCTCCAGAATGTTGAGTGGCATGACCTCTAGGATGTGCGTGGCATGCCCTCCAGGATGTTGTAAGTGGCATCACCTCAAGGATGTTGTGAGTGGCATGCCCTCCAGGATGTTGTGAGTGGCATGCCCTCCAGGATGTTGTGAGTGGCATGACCTCCAGGATGTGCGTGGCATGATTTCCAAAATGTTGTGAGTGGCATGACCTCCACCAATTTGTGAGTGGCATGACCTCTAGGATGTTGTGAGTCGCATGACCTCCAGGATGTTGTGAGTGGCATGACCTCCAGGTTGTGAGTAGCATGACCTCCAGAATGTTGTGAATGGCATGACCTCCAGGATGTTGTGAGTGCCATGAGCTCCAGGAGGTTGTGAGTGCCATGAGCTCCAGGAGGTTGTGCCATGAGCTCCAGGAGGTTGTGAGTGCCATGAGCTCCAGGAGGTTGTGAGTGCCATGAGCTCCAGGAGGTTATGCCATGAGCTCCAGGAGGTTGTGAGTGGCATGACCTCCAGGATGTGAGTGGCATGACCTCCAGGACGTGGGTGGCATGACCTCCAGGATGTTGGGAGTGGCATGATCTCCACCATGTTGTGAGTGGCATGCCCTCCAGGATGTTGGGAGTGGCATGACCTCCACCATGTTGTGAGTGGCAGGACCTCCACCATGTTGTGAGTGGCATGACATCCACCATGTTGTGAGTGGCATGACCTCCACAATGTTGTGAGTGGCAAGACCTCCACCATGTTGTGAGTGGCATGACCTCCAGGATGTGGTGAGTGGCATAACCACCAGGATGTCGTGAGGGGCATGACCTCCACCATGTTGTGAGTGGCATGATCTCTAGGATGTTGTGATTGGCATGACCTCTAGGATATTGTGAGTGACATGCCCTTCAAGATGTTGTGAGTGGCATGAACTCCAGGATGTTGTGAGTGGCATGACCTCCAGGATGTTGTGAGTGGCATAACCTCCATGTTGTGAGTGGCATGCCCTCCAGGATGTTGTGAGTGGCATGACCTCCAGGATGTTGTGAGTGACATGACCTCCACGATGTTGTGAGTGGCATGACCTCCACCATGTTGTGAGTGGCATGACCTCTAGGATGTTGTGAGTGGCATGCCCTCCAGGATGTTGTGAGTGGCATGCCCTTCAGGATGCTGTGAGTGGCATGACCTCCAGAATGTTGAGTGGCATAACCTCTAGGATGTGCGTGGCATGCCCTCCAGGATGTTGTAAGTGGCATCACCTCAAGAATGTTGTGAGTCAAGGATGTTGTGAGTGGCATGCCCTCCAGGATGTTGTGAGTGGCATGCCCTCCAGGATGTTGTGAGTGGCATGACCTCCAGGATGTGCGTGGCATGATTTCCAAAATGTTGTGAGTGGCATGACCTCCACCAATTTGTGAGTGGCATGACCTCTAGGATGTTGTGAGTCGCATGACCTCCAGGATGTTGTGAGTGGCATGACCTCCAGGTTGTGAGTAGCATGACCTCCAGAATGTTGTGAATGGCATGACCTCCAGGATGTTGTGAGTGCCATGATCTCCAGGAGGTTGTGAGTGCCATGAGCTCCAGGAGGTTGTGCCATGAGCTCCAGGAGGTTGTGAGTGCCATGAGCTCCAGGAGGTTGTGAGTGCCATGAGCTCCAGGAGGTTATGCCATGAGCTCCAGGAGGTTGTGAGTGCCATGAGCTCCAGGAGGTTGTGAGTGCCATGAGCTCCAGGAGGTTATGCCATGAGCTCCAGGAGGTTGTGAGTGCCATGAGCTCCAGGAGATTGTGAGTGCCATGAGCTCCAGGAGGTTGTGAGTGCCATGGCTTCCAGGAGGTTGTGAGTGCCATGGCTTCCAGGAGGTTGTGAGTGCCATGGCTTCCAGGAGGTTGTGAGTGCCATGGCTTCCAGGAGGTTGTGAGTGCCATGGCTTCCAGGAGGTTGTGAGTGCCATGGCTTCCAGGAGGTTGTGAGTGCCATGGCTTCCAGGAGGTTGTGAGTGCCATGGCTTCCAGGAGGTTGTGAGTGCCATGGCTTCCAGGAGGTTGTGAGTGCCATGGCTTCCAGGAGGTTGTGAGTGCCATGGCTTCCAGGAGGTTGTGAGTGCCATGGCTTCCAGGAGGTTGTGAGTGCCATGGCTTCCAGGAGGTTGTGAGTGCCATGGCTTCCAGGAGGTTGTGAGTGCCATGGCTTCCAGGAGGTTGTGAGTGCCATGGCTTCCAGGAGGTTGTGAGTGCCATGGCTTCCAGGAGGTTGTGAGTGCCATGGCTTCCAGGAGGTTGTGAGTGCCATGGCTTCCAGGAGGTTGTGAGTGCCATGGCTTCCAGGAGGTTGTGAGTGCCATGGCTTCCAGGAGGTTGTGAGTGCCATGGCTTCCAGGAGGTTGTGAGTGCCATGGCTTCCAGGAGGTTGTGAGTGCCATGGCTTCCAGGAGGTTGTGAGTGCCATGGCTTCCAGGAGGTTGTGAGTGCCATGGCTTCCAGGAGGTTGTGAGTGCCATGGCTTCCAGGAGGTTGTGAGTGCCATGGCTTCCAGGAGGTTGTGAGTGCCATGGCTTCCAGGAGGTTGTGAGTGCCATGGCTTCCAGGAGGTTGTGAGTGCCATGGCTTCCAGGAGGTTGTGAGTGCCATGGCTTCCAGGAGGTTGTGAGTGCCATGGCTTCCAGGAGGTTGTGAGTGCCATGAGCTCCAGGAGGTTGTGAGTGCCATGGCTTCCAGGAGGTTGTGAGTGCCATGGCTTCCAGGAGGTTGTGAGTGCCATGAGCTCCAGGAGGTTGTGAGTGCCATGGCTTCCAGGAGGTTGTGAGTGCCATGGCTTCCAGGAGGTTGTGAGTGCCATGGCTTCCAGGAGGTTGTGAGTGCCATGGCTTCCAGGAGGTTGTGAGTGCCATGGCTTCCAGGAGGTTGTGAGTGCCATGGCTTCCAGGAGGTTGTGAGTGCCATGGCTTCCAGGAGGTTGTGAGTGCCATGGCTTCCAGGAGGTTGTGAGTGCCATGGCTTCCAGGAGGTTGTGAGTGCCATGGCTTCCAGGAGGTTGTGAGTGCCATGGCTTCCAGGAGGTTGTGAGTGCCATGGCTTCCAGGAGGTTGTGAGTGCCATGGCTTCCAGGAGGTTGTGAGTGCCATGGCTTCCAGGAGGTTGTGAGTGCCATGGCTTCCAGGAGGTTGTGAGTGCCATGGCTTCCAGGAGGTTGTGAGTGCCATGGCTTCCAGGAGGTTGTGAGTGCCATGGCTTCCAGGAGGTTGTGAGTGCCATGGCTTCCAGGAGGTTGTGAGTGCCATGGCTTCCAGGAGGTTGTGAGTGCCATGGCTTCCAGGAGGTTGTGAGTGCCATGGCTTCCAGGAGGTTGTGAGTGCCATGGCTTCCAGGAGGTTGTGAGTGCCATGGCTTCCAGGAGGTTGTGAGTGCCATGGCTTCCAGGAGGTTGTGAGTGCCATGGCTTCCAGGAGGTTGTGAGTGCCATGGCTTCCAGGAGGTTGTGAGTGCCATGGCTTCCAGGAGGTTGTGAGTGCCATGGCTTCCAGGAGGTTGTGAGTGCCATGGCTTCCAGGAGGTTGTGAGTGCCATGGCTTCCAGGAGGTTGTGAGTGCCATGGCTTCCAGGAGGTTGTGAGTGCCATGGCTTCCAGGAGGTTGTGAGTGCCATGGTTGTGAGTGCCATGGCTTCCAGGAGGTTGTGAGTGCCATGGCTTCCAGGAGGTTGTGAGTGCCATGGCTTCCAGGAGGTTGTGAGTGCCATGGCTTCCAGGAGGTTGTGAGTGCCATGGCTTCCAGGAGGTTGTGAGTGCCATGGCTTCCAGGAGGTTGTGAGTGCCATGGCTTCCAGGAGGTTGTGAGTGCCATGGCTTCCAGGAGGTTGTGAGTGCCATGGCTTCCAGGAGGTTGTGAGTGCCATGGCTTCCAGGAGGTTGTGAGTGCCATGGCTTCCAGGAGGTTGTGAGTGCCATGGCTTCCAGGAGGTTGTGAGTGCCATGGCTTCCAGGAGGTTGTGAGTGCCATGGCTTCCAGGAGGTTGTGAGTGCCATGGCTTCCAGGAGGTTGTGAGTGCCATGGCTTCCAGGAGGTTGTGAGTGCCATGGCTTCCAGGAGGTTGTGAGTGCCATGGCTTCCAGGAGGTTGTGAGTGCCATGGCTTCCAGGAGGTTGTGAGTGCCATGGCTTCCAGGAGGTTGTGAGTGCCATGGCTTCCAGGAGATTTCGAGTGCCATGGCTTCCAGGAGGTTGTGAGTGCTATGAGCTCCAGGAGGCTGTGAGTGCCATGGCTTCCAGGAGGTTGTGAGTGCCATGAGCTCCAGGAGGCTGTGAGTGCCATGGCTTCCAGGAGGTTGTGAGTGCCATGGCTTCCAGGAGGTTGTGAGTGCCATGGCTTCCAGGAGGTTGTGAGTGCCATGAGCTCCAGGAGGCTGTGAGTGCCATGGCTTCCAGGAGGTTGTGAGTGCCATGAGCTCCCTGTGATGGCTTCCAGGAGGTTGTGAGTGCCATGGCTTCCAGGAGGTTGTGAGTGCCATGGCTTCCAGGAGGTTGTGAGTGCCATGGCTTCCAGGAGGTTGTGAGTGCCATGGCTTCCAGGAGGTTGTGAGTGCCATGGCTTCCAGGAGGTTGTGAGTGCCATGGCTTCCAGGAGGTTGTGAGTGCCATGGCTTCCAGGAGGTTGTGAGTGCCATGGCTTCCAGGAGGTTGTGAGTGCCATGGCTTCCAGGAGGTTGTGAGTGCCATGAGTGCTCCCTGTGAGTGCCATGGCTTCCAGGAGGTTGTGAGTGCCATGGCTTCCAGGAGGTTGTGAGTGCCATGAGCTCCAGGAGGTTGTGAGTGCCATGGCTTCCAGGAGGTTGTGAGTGCCATGGCTTCCAGGAGGTTGTGAGTGCCATGGCTTCCAGGAGGTTGTGAGTGCCATGGCTTCCAGGAGGTTGTGAGTGCCATGGCTTCCAGGAGGTTGTGAGTGCCATGGCTTCCAGGAGGTTGTGAGTGCCATGGCTTCCAGGAGGTTGTGAGTGCCATGGCTTCCAGGAGGTTGTGAGTGCCATGGCTTCCAGGAGGTTGTGAGTGCCATGGCTTCCAGGAGGTTGTGAGTGCCATGGCTTCCAGTAGGTTGTGAGTGCCATGGCTTCCAGGAGGTTGTGAGTGCCATGGCTTCCAGGAGGTTGTGAGTGCCATGGCTTCCAGGAGGTTGTGAGTGCCATGGCTTCCCATGGCTTCCAGGAGGTTGTGAGTGCCATGGCTTCCAGGAGGTTGTGAGTGCCATGGCTTCCAGGAGGTTGTGAGTGCCATGGCTTCCAGGAGGTTGTGAGTGCCATGAGCTCCAGGAGGCTGTGAGTGCCATGGCTTCCAGGAGGTTGTGAGTGCCATGGCTTCCAGGAGGTTGTGAGTGCCATGAGCTCCAGGAGGCTGTGAGTGCCATGGCTTCCAGGAGGTTTCGAGTGCCATGGCTTCCAGGAGGTTGTGAGTGCCATGAGCTCCAGGAGGCTGTGAGTGCCATGGCTTCCAGGAGGTTGTGAGTGCCATGAGCTCCAGGAGGTTGTGAGTGCCATGGCTTCCAGGAGGTTGTGAGTGCCATGGCTTCCAGGAGGTTGTGAGTGCCATGGCTTCCAGGAGGTTGTGAGTGCCATGGCTTCCAGGAGGTTGTGAGTGCCATGGCTTCCAGGAGGTTTCGAGTGCCATGGCTTCCAGGAGGTTGTGAGTGCCATGAGCTCCAGGAGGCTGTGAGTGCCATGGCTTCCAGGAGGTTTCGAGTGCCATGGCTTCCAGGAGGTTGTGAGTGCCATGAGCTCCAGGAGGTTGTGAGTGCCATGGCTTCCAGGAGTTTGTGAGTGCCATGGCTTCCAGGAGGTTTCGAGTGCCATGGCTTCCAGGAGGTTGTGAGTGCCATGAGCTCCAGGAGGCTGTGAGTGCCATGGCTTCCAGGAGGTTTCGAGTGCCATGGCTTCCAGGAGGTTGTGAGTGCCATGAGCTCCAGGAGGCTGTGAGTGCCATGGCTTCCAGGAGGTTGTGAGTGCCATGGCTTCCAGGAGGTTGTGAGTGCCATGGCTTCCAGGAGGTTGTGAGTGCCATGGCTTCCAGGAGGTTTCGAGTGCCATGGCTTTCAGGAGGTTGTGAGTGCCATGGCTTCCAGGAGGTTGTGAGTGCCATGGCTTCCAGGAGGTTGTGAGTGCCATGGCTTCCAGGAGGTTGTGAGTGCCATGGCTTCCAGGAGGTTGTGAGTGCCATGGCTTCCAGGAGGTTGTGAGTGCCATGGCTTCCAGGAGGTTGTGAGTGCCATGGCTTCCAGGAGGTTGTGAGTGCCATGGCTTCCAGGAGGCTGTGAGTGCCATGGCTTCCAGGAGGTTGTGAGTGCCATGGCTTCCAGGAGGTTTCGAGTGCCATGGCTTCCAGGAGGTTGTGAGTGCCATGGCTTCCAGGAGGTTTCGAGTGCCATGGCTTTCAGGAGGTTGTGAGTGCCATGGCTTCCAGGAGGTTGTGAGTGCCATGGCTTCCAGGAGGTTGTGAGTGCCATGGCTTCCAGGAGGTTGTGAGTGCCATGGCTTCCAGGAGGTTGTGAGTGCCATGGCTTCCAGGAGGTTGTGAGTGCCATGGCTTCCAGGAGGTTGTGAGTGCCATGGCTTCCAGGAGGTTGTGAGTGCCATGGCTTCCAGGAGGTTGTGAGTGCCATGGCTTCCAGGAGGTTGTGAGTGCCATGGCTTCCAGGAGGTTGTGAGTGCCATGGCTTCCAGGAGGTTGTGAGTGCCATGGCTTCCAGGAGGTTGTGAGTGCCATGGCTTCCAGGAGGTTGTGAGTGCCATGGCTTCCAGGAGGTTGTGAGTGCCATGGCTTCCAGGAGGTTGTGAGTGCCATGGCTTCCAGGAGGTTGTGAGTGCCATGGCTTCCAGGAGGTTGTGAGTGCCATGGCTTCCAGGAGGTTGTGAGTGCCATGGCTTCCAGGAGGTTGTGAGTGCCATGGCTTCCAGGAGGTTGTGAGTGCCATGGCTTCCAGGAGGTTGTGAGTGCCATGGCTTCCAGGAGGTTGTGAGTGCCATGGCTTCCAGGAGGTTTCGAGTGCCATGGCTTCCAGGAGGTTGTGAGTGCCATGAGCTCCAGGAGGCTGTGAGTGCCATGGCTTCCAGGAGGTTGTGAGTGCCATGGCTTCCAGGAGGTTGTGAGTGCCATGGCTTCCAGGAGGTTGTGAGTGCCATGAGCTCCAGGAGGCTGTGAGTGCCATGGCTTCCAGGAGGTTGTGAGTGCCATGAGCTCCAGGAGGCTGTGAGTGCCATGGCTTCCAGGAGGTTGTGAGTGCCATGGCTTCCAGGAGGTTGTGAGTGCCATGGCTTCCAGGAGGTTGTGAGTGCCATGGCTTCCAGGAGGCTGTGAGTGCCATGGCTTCCAGGAGGTTGTGAGTGCCATGAGCTCCAGGAGGTTGTGAGTGCCATGGCTTCCAGGAGGTTGTGAGTGCCATGGCTTCCAGGAGGTTGTGAGTGCCATGGCTTCCAGGAGGTTTTGAGTGCCATGGCTTCCAGGAGGTTGTGAGTGCCATGGCTTCCAGGAGGTTGTGAGTGCCATGGCTTCCAGGAGGTTGTGAGTGCCATGGCTTCCAGGAGGTTGTGAGTGCCATGGCTTCCAGGAGGTTGTGAGTGCCATGGCTTCCAGGAGGTTGTGAGTGCCATGGCTTCCAGGAGGTTGTGAGTGCCATGGCTTCCAGGAGGTTGTGAGTGCCATGGCTTCCAGGAGGTTTCGAGTGCCATGGCTTCCAGGAGGTTGTGAGTGCCATGTCTTCCAGGAGGTTGTGAGTGCCATGGCTTCCAGGAGGTTGTGAGTGCCATGGCTTCCAGGAGGTTGTGAGTGCCATGGCTTCCAGGAGGTTGTGAGTGCCATGGCTTCCAGGAGGTTGTGAGTGCCATGGCTTCCAGGAGGTTGTGAGTGCCATGGCTTCCAGGAGGTTGTGAGTGCCATGGCTTCCAGGAGGTTGTGAGTGCCATGGCTTCCAGGAGGTTGTGAGTGCCATGGCTTCCAGGAGGTTGTGAGTGCCATGGCTTCCAGGAGGTTGTGAGTGCCATGGCTTCCAGGAGGCTGTGAGTGCCATGGCTTCCAGGAGGTTGTGAGTGCCATGGCTTCCAGGAGGTTGTGAGTGCCATGGCTTCCAGGAGGTTGTGAGTGCCATGGCTTCCAGGAGGTTGTGAATGCTTTGGCTTCCAGGAGGTTGTGAGTGCCATGGCTTCCAGGAGGTTGTGAATGCAATGGCTTCCAGGAGGTTGTGAGTGCCATGGCTTCCAGGAGGGTGTGAGTGCCATGGCTTCCAGGAGGTTGTGAGTGCCATGGCTTCCAGGAGGTTGTGAGTGCCATGGCTTCCAGAAGGTTGTGAGTGCCATGGCTTCCAGGAGGTTTCGAGTGCCATGGCTTCCAGGAGGTTGTGAGTGCCATGAGCTCCAGGAGGCTGTGAGTGCCATGGCTTCCAGGAGGTTTCGAGTGCAATGGCTTCCAGGAGGTTGTGAGTGCCATGAGCTCCAGGAGGTTGTGAGTGCCATGGCTTCCAGGAGGTTGTGAGTGCCATGGCTTCCAGGAGGTTGTGAGTGCCATGGCTTCCAGGAGGTTGTGAGTGCCATGGCTTCCAGGAGGTTGTGATTGCCATGGCTTCCAGGAGGTTGAGTGCCATGGCTTCCAGGAGGTTGTGAGTGCCATGGCTTCCAGGAGGTTGTGAGTGCCATGGCTTCCAGGAGGTTGTGAGTGCCATGGCTTCCATGAGGTTTTGAGTGCCATGGCTTCCAGGAGGTTGTGAGTGTCATGGCTTCCAGGAGGTTGTGAGTGCCATGGCTTCCAGGAGGTTGTGAGTGCCATGGCTTCCAGGAGGTTGTGAGTGCCATGGCTTCCAGGAGGTTGTGAGTGCCATGGCTTCCAGGAGGTTGTGAGTGCCATGGCTTCCAGGAGGTTGTGAGTGCCATGGCTTCCAGGAGGTTGTGAGTGCCATGGCTTCCAGGAGGTTGTGAGTGCCATGGCTTCCAGGAGGTTGTGAGTGCCATGGCTTCCAGGAGGTTGTGAGTGCCATGGCTTCCAGGAGGTTTCGAGTGCCATGGCTTCCAGGAGGTTGTGAGTGCCATGAGCTCCAGGAGGCTGTGAGTGCCATGGCTTCCAGGAGGTTTCGAGTGCCATGGCTTCCAGGAGGTTGTGAGTGCCATGGCTTCCAGGAGGTTGTGAGTGCCATGGCTTCCAGGAGGTTGTGAGTGCCATGGCTTCCAGGAGGTTGTGAGTGCCATGGCTTCCAGGAGGATTGTGAGTGCCATGGCTTCCAGGAGGTTGTGAGTGCCATGGCTTCCAGGAGGTTGTGAGTGCCATGGCTTCCAGGAGGTTGTGAGTGCCATGGCTTCCAGGAGGTTGTGAGTGCCATGGCTTCCAGGAGGTTGTGAGTGCCATGGCTTCCAGGAGGTTGTGAGTGCCATGGCTTCCAGGAGGTTGTGAGTGCCATGGCTTCCAGGAGGTTGTGAGTGCCATGGCTTCCAGGAGGCTGTGAGTGCCATGGCTTCCAGGAGGTTGTGAGTGCCATGGCTTCCAGGAGGTTGTGAGTGCCATGGCTTCCAGGAGGTTGTGAGTGCCATGGCTTCCAGGAGGTTGTACCAATTACAATAAACAATAATTCTTATAATGTGAATATGAAAATCTACGAATATTATATAAAATAGTAATAATAAGTTATTTTACAACATGTTTTTATAACAGTTTACACAGTGAAGTGTAATAATAATAATAATAATAATAATAATAATAACAATAATTAAAATAATAATAATAATAATAATAGTAATAATAATAATAATAATAATAATAATAATAATAATAGTAATAATAATAATAATAATAATAATAATAATAATAATAATAATAATAGTAATAATAATAATAATAATAATAATAATAATAATAATAATATTAACAATAATAATAATAATAATAATAATAATAATAGTAATAATAATAATAATAACAATAATAATAATAATAATAATAATAATAATAATAATAATAATAATAATATTAATAATAATAATTATAACAATAATAATAATAATAATAATAATAATAATAACAATAATAATAATAATAATAATAATAATAATAATAATTGGAATCAATAATTGCCGAAGCAATTCATAGCCATCTTGACAGGCACAGATTGATTAATGAATCTCAACGCGGTTTTACAAAGGGGCGTTCCTGTCTTACGAATTTACTAACTTTTTTCACTAAGGTGTTTGAGGAGGTAGATCATGGTAATGAATATGATATTGTGTATATGGACTTCAGTAAGGCTTTCGATAGAGTTCCACATAAGAGGCTATTGTGGAAACTTAAGGCACACGGAACAGGAGGAGAAATTTTTTCCTGGGTAGATGTACTTAGCTCAGTGGTGACGTGTACTTAGCTCTGTGAAGACCTGTTTGTGTGCTCTCTGTGAATCTGAACCAGGATGCCCTCTCTTGAGCAACTTTACCAGCAGCTGAGAGAAGAGCTCAGAGTTGCTAAGATGGAGATACGGCGATTAACGGAGGAGAACAAGAGGATTCGTAGTAATCCTCCTGTTGTGAGTCCCCAGGTTAAGAGGGGAGCTTGGTCAGTGGCCGGGCAACATGGAACCAAGCTGAAGATCAAGAAAACGGTTGGAGAGGCAGAAACAACGAGAAACCAGAAGACTACCGTGGAAACTTCCAACTCATTCTCGGTGCTACCTGACGAATGTGAGTGTTCTACTGGGAATGCCACAACGAGCACCAAAGAAGCATTGGCAGACGTGAGTGAGACATCCCTAGAAACCCCAACGAAGACCATCGAGAACGTCTTGACGAATTCTACAAGTGGTGTAATGCTACCTGGCGAATGTGAGTCGACTACTCGGAGCATCACGACGGACGACGCCAAGGAAGGTAAAAACATTGTTGTTGTTGGGGATAGCCAGATTAGGTACATGGATAGGGCATTCTGCTTGAAGGATAGGAGTAGGAGGCAGAGAGTGTGTTTTCCTGGGGCTGGGATGAAGGATATTGTTAGCCGTCTGGATGACATCATGAGAGGTAATGGGAGCAATCCTATTATCTGTCTCAGTGCTGGAGGCAACGATGTTGGCAGACGTAGGAGTGAGGACCTGATTAGCAGGTATAGGTCAGCAATAGAGATAATTAGGAGGAAGGGTGGGAAACCTGTCATATGTGGCATTTTGCCAAGGAGAGGAGTTGGAAATGAATGGTTGTCCAGAGCAATTGGTGTCAATTGCTGGCTGGACAAATACTGTAAGGAAAATGCGGTAACATTCATTGACAACTGGGACCTCTTCTATGGCAGAAATGACATGTATGCCAGGGATGGGGTTCACTTATCTAGGTGTGGGGTGGGAGCACTGGCCAACGCAGTGGAGGGAGCTGTTAGGTCTTTAAACTAGGAATAGTTAGTGGTATGGGTTTTGGCGGGAAAACTGTGAAGTCGCAGGGTAGTAATATGAGTACTAGGAGAACTAGTAATAGGCAAAATGAGGTGGATATTGGAAAGCCAGTGGCACTAATTGACAAGGACAGTAATAGGTTTAGTGGAATAACAGAAAGGAGCAGGAAGGGTAAAGAGAGAGGAGGGTCCTTAAGTATTTATTACACAAATAGTCGCAGTGCTAGGAATAAGATGGACGAGTTGAGACTAGTTGCTAGTGCAGGTAACATAGATGTATTTGCCATTACTGAGACGTGGTTTAATTCAAAAAGTCGGGACATGCCTGCAGAATGTCACATTCAGGGTTTTAAATTGTTCCAAGTAGATAGAAGTATCGGGAAGGGGGGTGGGGTGGCATTGTATGTCCGAGATCGCTTGAACTGTTGCATAAAAACGGGTATTAAGTCTGAAGTAACACATACAGAGTCTGTTTGGATAGAATTTTCAGAGGGGCATGAAAAATTAATTTTAGGTGTGATATACCGTCCCCCAAATTTAGATAGGGACCAGGGGAGACTACTATGGGAGGAAATTGTTAGGGCCACAAGGCACGATAATGTAGTAATTCTAGGAGACTTTAACTTTAGTCATATTGATTGGAATTTCTTGACTGGGAATTTAGAATCATACGACTTCTTAGAAGTAGTTCAGGATTGTTTTTTGAAGCAGTTTGTGACAGAACCTACAAGGGGTAATAACCTGCTTGACTTAGTTCTGGCAAACAATGAATCCCTTGTTAATAATTT
Organism: Cherax quadricarinatus; assembly: GCF_038502225.1. Taxonomy (NCBI): domain Eukaryota; kingdom Metazoa; phylum Arthropoda; class Malacostraca; order Decapoda; family Parastacidae; genus Cherax; species Cherax quadricarinatus. Next base: position 25,342 of record NW_027195621.1, read on the forward strand.
AGAAGTTTCAGAGGAACTGGGTGCTAGCGACCACAAATCAATTACATTTAGAATTGAATGGAAGTATGATAGTAGGGATAACTCAGTAACAGTCCCAGATTTTCGCTTAGCAGATTACGATGGGCTTAGAGAACACTTATCATCTGTTGACTGGGGTAACGAAGAGAGCTATCAATATGACAGTTTTCTGAACACAATACATGCTGCTCAAAGAACGTTTATCCCTTATAAAGAAATTAGATCAAATAGAAATGACCCAAAATGGATGAATAATAGGCTGAAATATCTACTAGGGCATAAGAAAGGAATTTATAGGCGTATCAAAAGAGGCGAGGGTCATCTTATGAATCAGTATATTGACATTAAGAGGGACATTAAAAAGGGGATAAGAAAAGCTAAAAGGGACTATGAAATTAAAGTTGCTAGGGATTCTAAAACTAACCCAAAAAGTTTTTTCCAGGTATATAGAACAAAAGTCAGAGATAAGATAGGTCCCCTTAAAAATAACTATGGGCATCTTACTGACAAAGAGAATGAAATGTGCTCGATTTTAAATAATTATTTTCTCTCGGTTTTTACACAGGAAGACACTAATAATATTCCGGTAATTAATTTTTATAGTGGGCCAGAAGAAGATAAATTATGTAACATCACAGTCACTAGTGAAATGGTTGTGAAGCAGATAGACCGACTGAAGCAAAATAAGTCACCGGGTCCTGATGAGGTTTTTTCAAGGGTTCTAAAGGAATGCAAAATGGAAGTCTGTGAACCATTAACTAATATTTTTAATTTATCTCTTCAAACAGGTGTAGTGTCTGATATGTGGAAGATGGCTAATGTAATTCCTATTTTTAAAACAGGGGACAAGTCGTTACCGTCAAATTACCGCCCAATAAGCCTGACCTCAATTGTAGGCAAATTACTAGAGTCAATTATAGCTGAGATTATAAGAAGCCATCTCGATAAGCATAGCTTGATTAATGATACTCAGCATGGATTCACAAGAGGCCGGTCTTGTCTAACTAATTTATTAACTTTCTTCAGTAAAGCTTTTGAGGCTGTTGACCACGATAAAGAATTTGATATTATTTACTTAGATTTTAGTAAGGCATTTGATAGAGTTCCGCACCAAAGACTGTTGAAGAAAGTAGCAGCTCATGGCATTGGGGGAAGGGTGCTCTCGTGGATCGAATCATGGCTCACAGACAGGAAGCAGAGAGTGTCCATAAATGGGGTTAAATCCGAGTGGGGATCAGTAACAAGTGGCGTTCCACAGGGATCAGTCTTGGGCCCGTTGTTGTTTATAATATATATCAATGATCTTGATGAAGGAATTACTAGTGATATGAGCAAATTCGCCGATGACACGAAGATAGGTAGGATAATTGATTCAAACGTAGATGTTAGGGAACTTCAGGAGGATTTAGACAAACTCTACTCTTGGTCAGAAAAGTGGCAGATGCAGTTCAATGTAGATAAATGCAAGGTTCTGAAGCTCGGGAGTGTCCATAACCCTAGCACTTATAAGTTAAATAATGTAGAACTTAGCCATACAGATTGCGAAAAGGACTTGGGGGTTATGGTAAGCAGCAACCTTAAACCAAGACAGCAATGCCTAAGCGTACGTAATAAGGCAAATAGATTACTGGGATTTATATCAAGAAGTGTAAGCAACAGAAGTCCAGAGGTCATACTGCAGCTTTATACATCATTAGTAAGGCCTCACCTAGATTATGCAGCTCAATTCTGGTCTCCATATTACAGAATGGACATAAATTCGTTAGAAAACATTCAGCGTAGGATGACTAAATTAATACATAGCATTAGAAATCTTCCTTATGAAGAAAGATTGAAGACTCTTAAGTTACATTCACTTGTTAGACGAAGAATGAGGGGAGACCTGATCGAAGTGTATAAGTGGAAGATAGGTATTAATAAAGGGGATATTAACAAGGTCTTGAGGATATCTCTCCAAGAGAGAACCCGCAGTAATGGATTTAAATTAGATAAGTTTAGATTTAGAAAGGACATAGGAAAGTATTGGTTTGGAAATAGGGTAGTTGATGAGTGGAACAGTCTACCTAGTTGGGTTATTGAGGCTAGGACTTTGGGTAGTTTCAAATTTAGGTTGGATAAGTACATGAGTGGGAGGGGTTGGATTTGAGTGGGACTTGCACATCAGAGCTTATTTCTTGGGTGGCATTGAAAATTGGGTTGGTCAAATGTTTGTTAGTGGGATGAATTGTAAAGGACCTGCCTAGTATGGGCCAACAGGCCTGCTGCAGTGTTCCTCCTTTCTTATGTTCTTATGTTCTTATGAACAAACATAATATGTAGGAAGACAACTTAATGCGTACACCGAATCCTCCAATTAGTGATGAAACTAAAACGCAGCCTTAAGCACCCTGAATACAATTAAACAAAACAACCATCACAGTTTTAGTCCTCAAGTCCTGTTATACTACACAAAGCACAGAGAGTGAACACTGAAACAAGCTGCCTCATTCCAGTTTATATTTGTCCAACCTATTTTTATGTTACCCAAGTAATAGCTTTTATATCCTTTTACTCATGTACGAATTAATTGCTCTACCATATTGTATTACTTTTGTCACTACCACTACTACTACTACTACTACTACTACCACTAGTGAACATCGAAATGGTACCTCACTAGTATTCACCTCACTCTGAGCCTTTATATACCCTCTGTGTCCATGTATTGTTTGTAATGGCTTGATAAAGCTCCTGGAGAGCGAAACGTTGCCACAATAAATGTCACATTAGTTGCACTTGTGTCCTTTTACTTTACATATGGATGAGTGGAACAAACTCCCGAGTACAGTTATTGAGGCTAAAACGTTGTGTAGTTTTAAAAATAGGTTAGATAAATACATGAGTGGGTGTGGGTGGGTGTGAGTTGGACCTGACTAGCTTGTGCTGCTGGGTCTGGTGCAGTGCTCCATCATTGAGTGGAGGTGACCAGACTGGGTGGGTCATTGGGCTAATCCGGGGGGGGGGTCACTGGTCTAATCCTTATGTGTGGGGGGGCACATGGACCTGCTCCGCATGGGTCAGTAGGCCTGTTACAATGTTCCTTCTTTCTTATGTTCTTATGAGTTTATCTGGAGTTTATCTGGAGAGAGTTCCGGGGGTCAACGCCCCCGCGGCCCGGTCTGTGACCAGGCCTCCTTAGGTCAGTGTCCCAGGATGCGACCCACACCAGTCGACTAACACCCAGGTACCCATTTTACTGATGGGGAACATAGACAACAGGTGGAAAGAAACACGTCCAATGTTTCTACTCTGGCTGGGAATCGAACCCAGGCCCTCACCGTGTGAAGCGAGAGCGTTAACCACCAGGCCACCAGAGTGTGTGTGTGTGTGCATGTGTGTGTGCATGTGTGTATGTGTGCGTGTGTGCGTGTGTGTGTGCGTTTGTGTGTGTGTGTGTGTATGTATGTATGTGTGTATATATGCGTGTGTGTGTATGTGTGTGTGTGTGTGTGTGTGTGTGTGTGTGTGTATGTGTGTGTACTCACCTAGTTGTACTCACCTAGTTGAGGTTGCGGGGGTCGAGTCCGAGCTCCTGGCCCCGCCTCTTCACTGATCGCTACTAGGTCACTCTCCCTGAGCCGTGAGCTTTATCGTACCTCTGCTTAAAGCTATGTATGGATCCTGCCTCCACTACATCGCTTCCCAAACTATTCCACTTACTGACTACTCTGTGGCTGAAGAAATACTTCCTAACATCCCTGTGATTCATCTGTGTCTTTAGCTTCCAACTGTGTCCCCTTGTTACTGTGTCCAATCTCTGGAACATCCTGTTTTTGTCCACCTTGTCAATTCCTCTCAGTATTTTGTATGTCGTTATCATGTCCCCCCTATCTCTCCTGTCCTCCAGTGTCGTCAGGTTGATTTCCCTTAACCTCTCCTCGTAGGACATACCTCTTAGCTCTGGGACTAGTCTTGTTGCAAACCTTTGCACTTTCTCTAGTTTCTTTACGTGCTTGGCTAGGTGTGGGTTCCAAACTGGTGCCGCATACTCCAATATGGGCCTAACGTATACGGTGTACAGGGTCCTGAACGATTCCTTATTAAGATGTCGGAATGCTGTTCTGAGGTTTGCTAGGCGCCCATATGCTGCAGCAGTTATTTGGTTGATGTGCGCTTCAGGAGATGTGCCTGGTGTTATACTCACCCCAAGATCTTTTTCCTTGAGTGAGGTTTGTAGTCTCTGACCCCCTAGACTGTACTCCGTCTGCGGCCTTCTTTGCCCTTCCCCAATCTTCATGACTTTGCACTTGGTGGGATTGAACTCCAGGAGCCAATTGCTGGACCAGGTCTGCAGCCTGTCCAGATCCCTTTGTAGTTCTGCCTGGTCTTTGATCGAATGAATTCTTCTCATCAACTTCACGTCATCTGCAAATAGGGACACTTCGGAGTCTATTCCTTCCGTCATGGTTATTAAACAGATAGACAAACTGAAACAAAATAAGTCCCCGGGACCCGATGAGTTGTTTTCAAGGGTACTTAAGGAATGCAAGATGGAGCTTAGTCAGCCATTAACGAGTGTATTCAATGCGTCCATCCTTACCAGTGTTGTGCCAGAGTTGTGGAAGATGGCTAATGTGGTTCCTATATTCAAATCAGGGGATAAGTCCACTCCTTCAAATTACCGTCCAATAAGCCTGACATCTATAGTGGGCAAGTTATTAGAATCAATTATAGCTGACATTATCAGAAGTCACCTTGAAGAGCATAACTTGATAAATGAATCTCAGCATGGATTCACGAGAGGTCGTTCCTGCCTGACAAACTTACTGACGTTCTTCAATAGAACATTTGAGGCAGTTGACAGTGATAAGGAATATGATATTGTTTATTTGGATTTTAGTAAAGCCTTCGACAGAGTACCTCACAAGAGACTCTTAAGAAAAGTGGCAGCTCATGGTATAGGAGGTAAAGTTCTAGCATGGATTGAGGCATGGCTTACCAATAGAAAGCAGAGAGTTACCATTAATGGAGTGAAATCTGAATGGGGATTAGTCACTAGTGGCGTTCCACAAGGATCAGTTTTAGGCCCTCTCCTGTTCATAATTTACATTAATGACCTAGATGAAGGGATTACTAGTGACATGAGTAAGTTTGCTGATGATACAAAGATAGGCCGTATAATTCACTCTGAGGAGGATATCAATGAACTCCAGGACGATTTGAACAAATTAATGTCTTGGTCTGAGAAATGGCAGATGAAGTTTAATGTGGATAAGTGTAAGGTACTTGCCCTTGGTAATGAAAATAACCCTCGAAGCTATAATCTAGGTGAAGTAGAGCTTGGTCATACAGAATGTGAAAAAGACTTGGGAGTCATGGTAAGCAGAAATCTAAAGCCAAGACAGCAGTGCCTTAGTGTGCGCAACAAGGCCAACAGATTACTTGGATTTATCTCAAGAAGTATAAGTAACAGAAGTCCAAAAGTTATTTTACAGCTCTATACATCACTAGTGAGGCCTCATTTAGATTATGCTGCTCAGTTTTGGTCCCCTTACTACAGGATGGACATAGACTCATTAGAGAACATACAGAGAAGAATGACTAAAATGATTTACTGTGTAAGGAACCTCCCGTATGAAGATAGACTTAAAGCCTTAAATCTCCACTCTCTGGAGAGGCGTAGAATAAGGGGAGATATCATATTGTTTCAGAATATGGAACAATGCTCTTCTTCAGACTGAGGGACTGACCACCTCAAAACTTTAAGGGTGATGAACTGATTACATCGTCTTCAAGTATCTTCTGCTTCTATCAACTTTTCTGTACTCGACTGAAGAAGCCTACTGTGTAGGCGAAACGTTTCGAAATAAAGATACCTAACTGTTGCATATGTGTCTTTCCTAATAACCTGTCGGTATTTTATACCATTTTAATGTTCAATCTGTCAGACACTGCAACACAAGGGTATCTTGGTACAGACCTACAATCAACTTCGACAACCTCTACTAGTGAGAACGGCTGGATTTGAGAGGGACCTGACCACCCAACATCTGAGTTCTTACCTCTTCTAGTGACCTACGTCTCACCTCTTGGCGCTATATAAGGCTCCATCCTGTCACTTCATCTCCATATTGTTTCATTCTATGGAACAATGCTCTTCTCCAGGCTGAGGGACTGACCACCTCAAAACTTTAAGGGTGATGGACTGATTACATCGTCTTCAAGTATCTTCTGCTTCTATCAACTTTTCTGTACTCGATGTGTGTGTGTGTGTGTGTGTACTCACCTAATTGTGGTTGCAGGGGTCGAGACTCAGCTCCTGGCCCCGCCTCTTCACTGATCGCTACTAGGTCCTCTCCCTCTCTGCTTCCTGAGCTTTGTCATACCTCTTCTTAAAACTATGTATGGTTCCTGCCTCCACTACTTCACTTGCTAGGCTATTCCACTTCCTGACGACTCTATGACTGAAGAAATACTTCCTAACGTCCCTGTGACTCGTCTGAGTCTTCAGCTTCCAGTTGTGACCCCTTGTTTCTGTGTCCCCTCTCTGGAACATCCTATCTCTGTCCACCTTGTCTATTCCCCGCAGTATCTTGTATGTCGTTATCATGTCTCCCCTGACCCTTCTGTCCTCCAGTGTCGTCAGTCCGATTTCCCTCAACCTTTCCTCGTACGACATTCCCCTGAGCTCTGGGACTAGCCTTGTTGCAAACCTTTGTACTTTCTCTAACTTCTTGACGTGCTTGACCAGGTGTGGGTTCCAGACTGGTGCTGCATACTCCAGTATGGGCCTAACATACACAGTGTACAGTGTCTTGAACGATTCCTTATTAAGGTATCGGAACGCTATTCTCAGGTTTGCCAGGCGCCCGTATGCTGCAGCAGTTATTTGGTTGATGTGTGCCTCCGGTGACGTGCTCGGTGTTATGGTCACCCCAAGGTCTTTCTCCCTGAGTGAGGTCTGTAGTCTTTGTCCACCTAGCCTATACTCTGTCTGCGGTCTTCTTTGCCCCTCCCCAATCTTCATGACTTTGCATTTGGCAGGGTTGAATTCGAGAAGCCAGTTTCTGGACCACATGTCCAGCCTGTCCAGGTCTCTTTGCAGTCCTGCCTCATCCTCATCCGATTTAATTCTTCTCATCAGCTTCACATCATCTGCGAATAGGGACACTTCAGAGTCTATTCCTTCCATCATGTCGTTCGCATATATCAAAAATAGCACTGGTCCTAGAACTGACCCCTGTGGGACCCCGCTCGTCACAGGCGCCCACTGTGATACCTCTTCACGTACCATGACTCGTTGTTGCCTCCCTGTCAGGTATTCCCTGATCCATTGCAGTGCCCTCCCTGTTATATGCGCCTGATCCTCCAGCTTCTGCACTAATCTCTTGTGGGGAACTGTGTCAAAGGCCTTCCTGCAGTCTAGGAAAATGCAATCAACCCACCCCTCTCTCTCGTGTCTTACTTCTGTTACCTTGTCATAAAACTCCAGAAGGTTTGTGACACAGGATTTGCCTTCCATGAACCCATGCTGGTTTTCATTTATAATCTTGTTCCGTTCCAGGTGTTCCACCACTCTCCTCCTGATAATCTTCTCCATGACTTTGCACACAATACATGTCAGAGACACAGGTCTGTAGTTTAGTGCCTCATTTCTGTTTCCTTTCTTAAATATGGGGACTACATTTGCTGTCTTCCATTTCTCAGGTAGTTGCCCAGTTTCAAGGGATGTGTTGAAGATTGTGGTTAGGGGCACGCACAGCATCTCTGCTCCTTCTCTAAGGACCCATGGGGAGATGTTGTCCGGTCCCATCGCCTTTGAGGTATCAAGGTCACTTAGCAGCTTCTGCACCTCCTCCTCGGTTGTTCGTATGTCATCCAACACTTGTTGGTATATTCCCTCTTGATGTTCCCTTCTGTGCTGTCTTCCCAGAGCCCTTCCTGTCTCTACTGTAAAAACTTCCTTAAATCTCCTGTTTAGCTCCTCACATACCTCCTGATCATTTCTTGTGAGTTCTCCACCTTCTGTCCTCAGTCTGATCACCTGGTCTTTGACTGTTGTCTTCCTCCTGATGTGGCTATACAACAGTTTCGGGTCAGTCTTGATTTTCGATGCTATGTTATTTTCATACTGTCGCTGGGCCTCCCTCCTGTGTGTGTGTGTGTGTGTGTGTGTGTGTGTGTGTCTGTGTGTATGTGTGTGTGTGTGTGTGTGTGTGTGTGTGTGTGTGTGGGTGTGTGTGTGTGTGTGTGTGTGTGTGTCTAAAGATATATACGCTCTTTATGTCATTCTACTTTGATCCATTCTCTCTAAATGACCAAACCACCTCAACAACCCCCTCTTCAGTCTTCTAATACTTTTATTAACTCCACACCTTCTAATTTCCACACTCCGAATTCTCTTCATAATATTTACACCACACATCGCCCTTAGACAGGACATCTCCACTACCTCCAGCCGCCTCCTCGCTGCAGCATTTACAACATCCTACCTATCTTTGTGTCATCGGCGAATTTGCTCATATCACTAGTAATTCCCTCATCAAGATCATTGATATATATTATAAACAACAACGGGCCCAAGACTGATTCCTGTGGAACGCCACTTGTTACAGATCCCCACTCGGATTTAACCCCATTTATGGACACTCTCTGCTTCCTGTCAGTGAGCCATGACTCGATCCACGAGAGCACTTTTCCCCCAATGCCATGAGCTGCCACTTTCTTTAACAGTCTATGGTGCGGAACTCTATCAAAAGCCTTACTAAAATCTAAGTAAATAATATCAAATTCTTTATTGTGGTCAACAGCCTCAAAAGCTTTACTGAAGAAAGTTAATAAATTAGTTAGACAAGACCGGCCTCTTGTGAATCCATGCTGAGTATCATTAATCAAGCTATGCTTATCGAGATGGCTTCTTATAATCTCAGCTATAATTGACTCTAGTAATTTGCCTACAATTGAGGTCAGGCTTATTGGGCGGTAATTTGACGGTAACGACTTGTCCCCTGTTTTAAAAATAGGAGTTACATTAGCCATCTTCCACATATCAGACACTACACCTGTTTGAAGAGATAAATTAAAAATATTAGTTAATGGTTCACAGAGTTCCATTTTGCATTCCTTAAGAACCCTTGAAAAAACCTCATCAGGACCCGGCGACTTATTTTGCTTCAGTCTGTCTATCTGTTTCACAACCATCTCACTAGTGACTGTGATGTTACATAATTTATCTTCTTCTAGCCCACTGTAAAAATTAATTACTGGAATATTGTTAGTGTCTTCCTGTGTAAAAACTGAGAGAAAATAATTATTTAAAATCAAGCACATTTCATTCTCTTTGTCAGTAAGGTGCCCATAGTTATTTTTAAGGGGACCTATCTTATCTCTAACTTTTGTTCTGTAGACCTGGAAAAAACTTTTTGGGTTAGTTTTAGAATCCCTAGCAACTTTAATTTCATAGTCCCTTTTAGCTTTTCTTATCCCCTTTTTAATGTCCCTCTTAATGTCAATATACTGATTCATAAGATGACCCTCACCTCTTTTGATACGCCTATAAATTCCTTTCTTATGCCCTAGTAGATATTTGAGCCTATTGTTCATCCATTTTGGGTCATTTCTATTTGATCTAATTTCTTTATATGCGATAAACGCTCTTTGAGCAGCATGTATAGTGTTCAGAAAACTGTCATATTGATAGCTCTCTTCGTTACCCCAGTCAACAGATGATAAGTGTTCTCTAAGCCCATCGTAATCTGCTAAGCGAAAATCTGGGACTGTTACTGAGTTATCGCTACTATCGTACTTCCATTCAATGCTAAATGTAATTGATTTGTTGTCGCTAGCACCCAGTTCCTCTGAAATTTCTAAATTATTAACAAGGGATTCATTGTTTGCCATAACTAAGTCAAGCAGGTTATTTCCTCTTGTAGGTTCTGTCACAAACTGCTTCAAAAAACAATCCTGAAATACTTCTAAGAAGTCGTATGATTCTAAGTTCCCAGTCAAGAAATTCCAATCAACATGACTAAAGTTAAAGTCTCCTAGAATTACTACATTATCGTGCCTTGTGGCCTTAACAATTTCCTCCCATAGTAGTTTCCCTTGGTCCCTATCTAAGTTTGGGGGACGGTATATCACTCCTAAAATCAGTTTTTCATGCCCCTCTGAAAATTTTATCCAAACAGACTCTGTATGTGTTACTTCAGACTTAATACCCGTTTTTATGCAACAGTTCAAGCGATCTCGGACATGTTACCGCATTTTCCTTACAGTATTTGTCCAGCCAGCAATTCATTGCCCTGGACCCATATAAGAGTGTTGGTACCACTGTACTTTCATACATTCCCTTCTTTGCCTCCGTAGATAACGTTTTTTGTCTCCACATATGCCTCAATGCACCATTCACATTTTTTCCTTCATCAATTCTATGGCTAACCTCATCCTTCATAAATCCGTCCACTGAAACGTCAACTCCCAAATATCTGAAAACATTCACTTCTTCCATACTCTTCTCCAGTTTGATATCCAATTTTTCTTTATCTAAATCATTTGATACCCTCATCACCTTACTCTTTTCTATGTTTACTTTCAACTTTCTACCTTTACACACACTCTGAAATTCGTCCATTAACCTTGCAACTTTTCTTTAGAATCTCCCATAAGCACAGTATCATCAGCAAAAAGTAACTCTGTCAATTCCCATTTTGTATTTGACTCCCCATAATTTAATCCCACGAACGAGAGGTATTGATCAGTAACAACACTGCGACTAGCCAAGGAGTCGAACCTATGCTGCTTTGGCCCACCTCATAGTGGGCCAAAGCAGACCTCGCTCTAGTCCACGGGACCACGCAATTCTCAAGTATGACGCACCCAGCCATGCTAGGTGTTGTTCTCGTCATCCGTACACATACGGTGGTATGGATGCCTCTGAACTAATTTCATTCTACTCCCTGTTTGGTGTACGAGCAGTATTTTATATTATTGTACCCATGAACGAGTGGTATTTATCAACCACATTTCTATATTATCGTGGGAACAATAATGTAAGATACTGCTCTTTGGGCTAGTACACCTAACAGGGAGAAGAATGAAATTACCTCAGAGGCATCCACATCACCGTATGTTCTCGGATGACGAGTACAGCACCTAGCCTGGCTGGGTGCGTAATTCTTGAGAATTGTGCGGTCCCGTGGACTAGAGCATCCTGTGTCTTTCGCTCACCATGAGGAGGGCCAAAGCAACATGGGTTCGACTCCTTGGCTAGTCGCAGTGTTATATATATAACGGATCGGCCGTTTCCCACCGAGGCAGGATGACCCGAAAAAGAAGAAACACTTTCATCATCGCTCACTCCACCACTGTTTTGCCTGAGACGTGCCAATACTAGAGTTCGAAAACACGCATATTTTCACCCCTTCTTCAGAATGCAGGTACTGTACTTCCCTCCTCCAGGATTTAAGTTCGGCTAACCGATTTCCCTGAATATCTTCATAAATGTTGCTTTGCTCACACTCCAACAGCACGTCAACTTAGAAAAAAGTATTTTCCTCCACTTGCTCCTATCTAATACGCTCACGCACGCTTCCAGGAAGTCTAAACCTCTCGCATATAAAACCCCTTTTACCCCCCTCCCTCCAACCTTTTTTAGGAGAACACCTACCCCGCCTTCCTTCCAATCCTTTGGCAGTTTCCCTCTATCATTTAACTTGTAAAAGATTTTGTCTAGCGGTTCACACTGTCCTTGTGCTCCTTCTTTCAGAAATCACAGATGGAAATAATATGGTTCCTTTGTTTTCGTTGTATCTAGTTCAGAAATATCTTCACCTCTTCTCCTATCGTGTGTATTGTGTCCAGTAGTTCTTGATGTATTCTTTATCTTTCAATCTCTGGTTATATCCCTATTTCTTCCGAGAACACAACTTTAATTTTTTTATCAGCTTCTGGAAGATTTCTTTTCATTTCATCTTTCCTTCCTTATTATTTAGTCTTATTACGTTGGGCTTTACTACTGTCTACCTTCAGCTGTGACTCTGTAGCAAATATGGTTCACATATAGATCTCGACGCTATGTCATATTTTTATTATAGCCCAGTATCTCTTTTTATCACATTTGTTCTCGATTTTGGTTGTGTTGGCTTCCCTGTTTTCCCACTGTTCTTTGCTTATTTAACTGTTCCCATACTGTTACATTCCTTATCCATCCTATCGTTTTACTAGCAGCTGTGATAGAGATATTGTGATCTTTGAAAGTGAGATGCAGCGACATTATCACTCCCAGGTCCTTCACATTAGCTGTCTGCTCTATTGTGTGGTTAGAGTTTGTTTTATGCGTCTCTGCACTTCTAAGTGAACTATATGCTACCTCTTTTCCTTGCCGTTACTTCTTCTGCTCCCGGGTATGTATTACCTTGTTTAAACCTTAGCAGTTGATACCAACAAGTGGTTTAAAAAAGACACACGAGCAAACAAGGGGATATATGTATTAAAGAACATTTCGGTGGTGGGACCATGATCACCAGGGATCTTGAGAAATGATCAAGAAACCAGTGTCTTTTTTTTTTTTATATTTTATTTAAAACATCATAAATACAAGGCTGCTTAAAAATTAAATAGCATCACCATACATAATCTATAGAGTACAACGAGGTACACACCATAAATACCAATCTTTAACTAATACGTATAGATATATACGACAAACACACCATAAAATGCATACGTACGTTTCACTAAACACACACAATACCAAAAGATATAACTGCGTAACAAATATAACACTGGTGGAAACACCACTTAACCCATTATAACCTACATGCACATCATACAAACATGTTACATTGATGTTTAAACAATAGTTTATGTAATTTGCATACAAAATATACAATTGATTATAGAAATTCCAACTTAGACACAAATTCAATGATTTACTCTAACACAAATTCATTAACATAATAAATATTATATAAATTGACGATCATATTAATCGTCAGCAATTTCCATCCATTCCATAAGTGTTCAATCTTGATACCTATGAACTACGTTTGAATCACAAACAAAAATCATAATGTTGCTACATATTTATAGGATACAATTGGATAACTCAGGGTAATGTACACGTGTTATATCCCTTTAATACTTTGGTGACTCACAGACTAATTGAACAGTAACAGGGAAGGGATAAAACATGCATATATACACATACATATACATACATATATATATATATATATATATATATATATATACATATACATATATATATACATATATATACATACATATACACATACACATACACATACATACACATACACATACATATATATGCACGTTCATATGCCCAAATATCTGGACCTCCATAACACAATCAAAAACAAAACTAAGAAAACTAGTGACTCAAGAATACAACGAGTCTTTACACAAAGGAAGCATCAAAAACATAACAAATATGTAAAGGCACCCCAGTCATTTTGTACACAAAAGGTACAATAAGTAACCCTAACCCCTGAATCTACAACCACACATCCATAACAACTAAAAAACATTCATGCCCAAACTCATATTCACGCAACTCACATCCTTCCCCCCAAGAGACGAGCCAGCTATTGCCCACTGACCTACACGACAACTTATTCGGCATGCCCGTATATTTATCACAGATTCACAAGGGTTTCAAGAGTGAGCCTTTTATAACCGTCCGAAAAACCCTTATCCCACCTCCTCCCATACAATTCCCTATTCCTACACATTGTACGATAAAACGTTATTGCAAGGACACGCCTTCTCACCTCACTGACCCCTTTTCCCCGCATTACCCACGAAATATAAATGTAATCCACGATAATATAATCTAAAGCCCGTTCAACGTCCTGGTCTAATCCACCGATGTCGAGACTTAACGCACGCAGGACCTGCACTCCTCTGCCTCCCACCCTCTGTACCACCCTACCCAACCAACTCCTGACATCTTCTAAACCTTCGCAAAAATAGACAACGTGAAAAGCCGTGTCTTCCCCACCACAAAACCCACACCCGCCTCCCACCACGACTCTTCTGGATCGTAGTATTGCCCCTGACGGCAATATACCATGTAAAAAACGAAACATGACTTCACGCACCCTAGGCCGTAATTTCAACTTGCTAAATCGGAGCCATATATTTTCCCACGAGTACATGGGGAACAAACCTTCTACTGGAGCTGCGCACGTACCCCCTAGTAACCTACTTAAAACCCTTATGCGAATGTTCCTCCGTTCCTTTACCATCAACAAAGCTCGTAGTACAATCTCACATTCCCTTAACTCCATTCCCCTATACCACTTTTTCACCCTCGTATATACTTGGTCTATATTTCCCGCCATCACACCCACACGCCAAACCTCCCACTTTAGAAAAACACATTTCACCCTACGCTTTAAGTCCAACAATCCTAAACCTCCTCGACGTACAGGTAACATAACAACCTCACGTTTTAACCAATCACACCTCGATCCCCACAGAAAGGTAAATACTCTTCTCAATATTCCATTGATCGCTGTTCCTGTAATTGGGAATACAGCCGCAACGTGCCACACCTTACTATACAATAAAACGTTAACAACAATCACACGTTGGGCCAGAGTGAGATGTTGGGGCCTCAAAACACCCAGACGACCAATGACCTTTTCCAACGTCCTTACTGAATTTTCCTCCCGCGCCACATCCAAATCGTCTCTATAAATAATACCGCAAATCTTTAATGACATCGCAGTTGTGTTAACCACGTTACAGCTCACCATTCCACCCCCTTTCCAGGTACCCAACCCCATGATCATCGACTTTTCACTATTTACCTTCATACCCGTGGCACGTTCAAACACACGCACAACATCTTCCAACCCTTTCATAGACATTCGTTCACACACCAAAACAGTCGTATCATCCACATAACCTATTAATGCCGGCCAACAAACCCCTTCCCCTACCCCACCCCCACCCCGGGAACTAACTGTGCTCTCAACCATCCTGTAAAAGGGATCCTGAAAACACGCAAATAAGATCTGTGACATAGGGCACCCTTGTCTTAAACCTCTACCCATCTCAAAGTCCGTCCCCATACACCCATTTATTTGTACCCTCATCCTTGCCCCCTTATACAGAGTGTTTACCCACCCAACTATTTCTTCTCCATAACCCTGTCTCCGAAGAATACTCTGCAGTGCACCTCTTTCCACTCTATCATAGGCGGCTCGCCAGTCCAAGGCCAGTAAAGCCGCCCCCTCCCCTCCCCCCTTTGACTCCACAAAACTTCTTATAAGCCCGTGACCTTCTAACATCGACCTGCCCGGCAACCCATACTGCGATGGCGAAACGACCCTCCCCACCACGCATTTTACCCTATTACCCAAAATTTTTGCGAAAACCTTATAGTCTGCACAGAGCAACGATATCGCCCTATACTTCCCAAGGTTTGGCTGCCCTTTGCCTTTCGGGACCAACACCACAACTGCCGTATTCTGCTTATCCCCTAACGTACCCTTCTCCTTCATACAATTTAATAATCTTACCATGAACTTCCCAATCAACTCCCAATGCTGCAAATAAAATTCCACCGGTAAACCATCAATACCCGGGGACTTGCCCTTCCTCATTCCGTGTAAAGCAATTTCAATTTCCTCCTCAGTAATAACCCCACCCAATGCCTTCCTATCACTGTGACCCAAAATGCACTTAGCATACGTGCACACCTTACTTAATTCCACTTCATCCACGCCACTACTAGTCCAGTGTTTTTTATACCATGTATCCGCATATGCACTCATAGCTTTTGTGTTTCGTATCACTTGACCTGCTCTATGGATTCCCATCGTCTCATTTACCTCCAAGCTCGGGATTGCCGTCAGCGCCTGCTTTTGCTTTTGTTGTCTCAACACACACGCGGATGGCCTATCTCCCCACAAAACTTCTTCTAATCCTGCTTGCACCCTCACCGCTTGAAACCGCTCATTATGCAACGTTCGCAAGCTCTCTTTTATGTCTACAATCTCGTCCATGGGGTAAACACCACTAACCGATCCCTGCCCATAACAACTTCGTAATCGATCCTCTAAATAATTCGCTAGCCCATATTTTAAAGTGTTTATACGCCTACCCTCCCTCACATAAAAGGACTTTATCCTTTCCTTTGCCACCGAGTCCCACCACGTTACAATGTCTTCCACCTCCTGAGCTTCCCTTGAAAGCTCATTCCACAGCATAGAAAAACCCTCCAACCCTTCCTCATCACTTAACACACTAATATTTAATTTCCAATAATTCCTATAAATTTCGGCCATTCCCTCCCACCCTACCTCCACTACAACTGCCCTATGATCTGACAAGACCGTCTCCACCGTATTAAAAGACTTTACAACTACTCCCTGCGAAATATACACTCTGTCTAACCTTGCAGCATATCCCCTTCTGATAAAAGTATGTTCTGTTTCCCACACCCCTCCCCCAAACACATCTCTTAACTTAACATCCCTCAACAAATCTCTGAGAGGTGCAGACACATGCCCAGCCCCTTTGGGTTCGACGTCAGCCGCCCTTATGACACAGTTCCAGTCACCCCCCACTATCGCTACTTCCGGAAGACCACGCAAAAAATAAACAAGGTCCTCACACACAAAATCCGTTCGAACCTTCGTGTCATTCTCCGCAGGGGCATAGACACTTACCAAGGATACACGCTTTCCCATCCAAGTCCCATCCACTCGCAACACCCTCCCCCCACCCCCCTCACATCTCTGCAACACAAACGGGCTCGTCTCTTTTATTAAAAGACCCACACCACCTTTCAAACGGATAGTTGGCAGGGTCAGTACTGTATAACCTGCAACCTGCAACACTTCTCCTTCTTTGAAATTGTGTTCTTGAAGGAAGAGAACATCAATTCTATGTTTGCTAAGAAAACTACTCAACCAATCTCTCTTTAATCTAGTACACAAACCGTTAACATTAGCAGTCATACACCTAAGGCCTGTTATATTTTCCACCCTTTCCTCTTCTCCTCCCGTGGTTCACCACTTGATTTGTTACGTCTATGTGTCTTCTTTACAGTACCTTCCCATTCGCCTCCCTTCTTGCGATGGCGTCCCTCATGACCCCCCCCCCTCCCCACCCCTCCCCTCACCCATCCTCTCAGTTTTTTTCCCAGTCCTCTGTGCCGGCGTCAGTACGTCATCCGAATCTGACGTAGCTGCCCGTTTCCTGGTAACGTTCTTATCCTCCATGTCAAGATCCGAGGAAGCCTCACGGTGTACCTCAACATCCACCTCACAATGAGGTATGAAGTCTCCCGATGTCCCAGTCTCGTCGTCCTTCTGCGGAGTCTCATATTGTTGACAATCCGGACTCAGAAAGTCTCCAGCTACGTCTTCCGGAGACGGAGCTTCCACCACTTGCGGTGACAAGGTCCTTAAGACTTCGTCTAAATCCTCACCGACATTCGTCTCTCGACCAATACTCAACACGTCATGCCGGGGTACCAATCCAGTAGATGGTATCGGCAACGACTCAGGTGCAGGCAGCTGAGGGAAGGACTCACTCTCATTTCGAAAAGCCTGTTCCACCATCTCACTCCACAAACGACCACGCCCTTCCTCTGACGAACGATGCTCACCTTCATCACGTGTGACTGGGGCTACGTCTTCTTGCACAGGTTTGGTCACGCGTCTGTTCTTTTCACATGCCGCCGCTATGTGGTCATACTCTCCACAAATGCGACACGTACGCCGCTGTCCAGGATATAAAACCATTACCTGTGTCCTAAAATCTTGAAGATACACATATGACGGTATGGGTTGGCGCAACGTCATCTTAAGGCTGAATGTACCTTCCGGCATACCTGTGTAGGCACCCATTATCCACTTACCCTGCTGGGCAGAATGCACAGTTCCATATTTCTCAAATACGTTTCTGATGTCAGCTTCGTTTGCCTCGAAGGGGACATTCCTCAACTTTATCCAGGTATAATATCGAGACACGTCCACCAGTCTCACACGCACAGCAGGAGTAACGTCAAAACACACATCTTGAAAGCGCGTAACCACCGATTCATAAACTGTCGCAGCAAGCAGTTTCACAAATACTCTATGCGCTCCGTTCAGCGCTACCCCATACAATTCACTATCTTGTATGCCGTATGTCTCCCTGATTATCTTGGGTAAGAGTATTTGAGCTGAACTAGGTGTAATCGCACCTCGAAGCAGTTCAATACCAATAGTGTTAACGCGTCTGCGATAACAAACCGCCATCTCAACACCAGTAATTTCCCAGCGGTGTCAACAGAGACACAACACCACCTCCTCGTACCACTGCTGTCAGGTTACTGAGGAGCGTCAGGCAAGGGGGTCTACACAGCCCAAGAGCGATGCAGACAATGTAACATGCCTGCCGCCCGGTGTGCCGGTGAATGGTTAGCCGTGATGTTCGATGGTTATATCCTCCCCTTTCCCCCCCCCACTTTATGTTCAACTACTCTACTGAGTGTTGGCGAGTCACGTCACGTGACTCAGTTGACCTGTATGCTCAAGGTTGAGGGACGAGCAGTGAAGAAGTAGCAGCCAACGAGAACACTCCTGCTCGTCTCTGGTAACGGGGCCAAGGTTTATTATCCGGCCTGGACATATTCTGTTTTATTCTGACTGCTTCCAATTGGGAAATAAGACTTTATACATTAAAGTAACTCTCTCGTCTCTGGTAACTGGCCAAGGTATATTATCCGGCCTGGACATATTATATATATTATGATGCTTATATATATATATATATATATATATATATATATATATATATATATATATGTTATATCTAGGATCTCCTCCTAATCATCTGTTATGAAAGCCTTATATATTTTGGACAATATAGAACAAACATGCATTCTTAACTTATATACGATAATTCGTATATTATTATTTCTGGCTTTTTGTTGTATCATGAATATACTTAATTAAAATTAGTCATTCCGGAGGATCACTATTATTACCCTAACCTCTCTGACCAAAGTTGTTATGCTCTAAACAGAAGGAAATAGTGGTTACAATACTTGGAGTGTAACATTTAACAAGTGGAATGATATAACGGAAAAAATGTTTTGGGTTAATTTTGTTGTTGGAGCATACGAGTGAAATTTTTACTGGAAAAGTGCGTTAATAAGTGAAATTCTTAACAGAGGATAAGAAAAGAATATACGCGAATTACTTGGAAGCATTAGTGAAGAGGAGATTGTCGATAAGAAGACGTCGATCGTTGGAAATCAAGAGAGGTGGTGTACATCGCAATGAGAGGTTGTTAGAATTACAGAATGAGTGGGATCACATAGATGTATTATGGAAGAAGGCTGTAGAAACAGGTATGTATCCAAATTGTGATCAGTGTCTTTTACTTTTGTTGTAAAATTGTTGTGAAAAATATTTATCGTAAAATTGTGTTAGTCACTCGAGAAATATTTTTGTTCTATTCATTGAAATCTTAATTCGTAATATGTAAAAAATATTTTTTGGGGTTATGAATTGGATATACTTTTTTCCTCTGCAGGAAATACACCTGGTACTGTTGTGAATCAAACTGAGAGTAATGACGCGCAGCTTGGAGGTGTGACGGGGAATGAAGATGAGTGCAGGTAGTTCTGCTAGTGTTGGTACCTCACAGCGCGGAGGTGCACCGGAGGTGTGGATACTTCTGTCCCCATTAATGAAGATGATGAGAGTAACTACCTCACATGACGTGTCTGACAGTAATGTCGCACACAATAGTGGAGGTGAAGATGAGAGCAACTACCTCACATGATGAGAGACCAGAAATTATCACATACATCCAGAATTTTAGAGGTAGGCATACAGTGAGGAAATATAGTGTTCCTTCAACTTATAACAGAGAGTTAAGAATGTATTTACATGCTTATAGGGATTATTTTATAGATCAGATGCGAGATATGTATGATAGATCACCTCGAGCAATGTCGCTCAGAATCCACCCGATTGTAGTTACAAGGACATTACGTCAAAACATTTCGGGTGATGATCAAAATGGACAATTTGTGATAAATTTAGCGTTTGAGTTAGTAAGTGAAGAGGAAATCTCTGAAGTATTTGATCGATGGGTGGGAACGATATTAGAAAGATACGAGACAGAGTTGCAAGATCAGGAAGGATCTGGTTGGATCATAGATCAAATCGAATCTTTCAGTATCGAATACGTTAAAGTAGAATTCAGAGTACAAGTAGGATCATATGTGGCATATCCCAAGAAACTGCGAGGGAACCAATATGTATTTAATCCAGAGATTAATGATGGGTTATGTGTACTGCGTGCTTTTGCTGCCTATCAATGTCATAAAAAGAACATGTCATAGGGTGATATCCCCAGAGCAGTTAATACTAAGGAAAGATGTCTTAATCATGCAAAATCTTCTATAGATGATTTTCCCATTACACGTGATAAGTTAGGTATATTAGAGAAGGAAAATAAAGTGTCATTATATGTTTATCAATTAAGAAAGGATCAAGGTGGGACATTTGTGGCTATGTGTCGTAAGGGGAATAAGAAATATAAGGACATTATGTGCGCGTTATTGTTGAATGAAAGACATTTGGTTTTAATTAAAGATTTTGACGGGTATGTTAGAACGATAATGACAGAAAAAGGTGTAAAGAAGCACTGTCATAGTTGTTTGATGAAGTTGAATACACAGGAAGAGTTAGATATCCACGAAGATGGATGTAAAATCAATCAGATTCTCGTATTCCCCTGGAATAACAGTGCACTTCAAAAATTTTAGTCATACACATTCCAGCGAATACATCGGTGTATTTAATTTCGAATGTGCATTAGACATCACTCTCCCGGCAGGTAAAATTGAGTCTCGTCATAAAGCCATTGCCTATTGTTATATTATATTTGATCGCAAAGAGTTATAAGGGGGAGGATGCTGTTAATCATTTCATTTTAAATGTTAGTGGTGAATGGACTAAAATAAAGTTTAGAAGAGAGTATCATGTAATCCATATGACAGAGGAGGATAACACCTGACATGATTCTCAGATCACTTGTGAATTATGTAGTAACACCTTCAAAACTGCCCAAGACAAACATAAACATCATGACCACACTTTAAAATTCAATAATTATATTGGTGCATATTGTGCTCGTTGCAATTTGCAGTGTAAAGATAAGAGTGAGAAATTATTATTTTTTGTCATAACATGTCGTATGATTTAGGAATAATTTTAAAGGAATTGCAGGTTGATAAATATGAAATTGAACTTCATTCGAAACAAGGACTCAAATTCTTGAAAGTAGACATAGGTAAGGTTAGGTTTCAAGATTCTCTGTCTTTATTGAATGGATCTCTTTCCACTTTAGCAGATCAACATATCAAGGCAGGTAAATCACTGAAATATACAGAGGCTATTCTGAAAGATGTGCCTCAGGATGTCTTACCTTTATTATGTAAAGGAAAACAAGTTTTGTGCTATGATTATATTGATAGTTTAAAGAAACTCGATGAAACAATTACCGAGTAAAGAACATTTTTTGAATTCTTTGAGAAATAGTGCTATTAGCCAGGAAGATTATGATCATGCTTCGAAAGTGTTTGACTTGGGTAAATGTAAGACTTTAGGAGATTATTTGATGTTATATCTCAATACAGATGTTGGATTGTTAGTCGATGTCTTCATGGAGTGGCGTAAAACACCCAAAGATATTTATAAGCTCGATGTTAGTAATTACATAAGTTTGCCTTCTTTCAGTTGGGACGCATTCCTATTGGAAACTAATGTGAAATTCGATATAATATATTCCAATGAATTATACGACCACATTAAAAGTAAACTCAGAGGAGGGTTCACATGTACAGTTAATCAATATACTAAAGTAGATAATCCCTTAATCCCAATTTTGACGTTGAGAGTGGAATGGGTACTCACATTTTATATCTAGATTTTAATTCTTTGTATGCTAGTGCAATGGTTGAAGCTCTTCCACAGAATGGAATAAGAAAATTATCGAATGAGGAGAAGAATGATTTCCTCGATGTGGGATTAAGAAATGTTTCCTGTGAGGGTCAAAAGGGATTTTTGGATAGAATGTGATACCAAGCCCGTGTCCCCTGAGGTACATAGATGTACTGATGAACTACCCTTGGTATTATCACACATGAATATATCACAAGAGATGTTGTCTCCTTATTGTGAATCTGTATTGAAAAATGAAGGTAGAAATATACTCAAATCAAATGCGAAATTAGTGGCAAGTCATTTACCTCAGAAAAATTATATGGTCAGTCTAGATTTTCTACAGTTACTAATGGAACTTGGGTTAGAGATTGAAAAAGTGCATGCAGTATATGAATATACTCAGTCAAATATTTTAGAACCCTTCATAACAACACATATCACACAGAGAACAGCCACATAATGTCCCATGAAGTCAAAAGCATTCAAATTAACCAATAATGCTATTTTTGGGAAAATTAAGTAAACAGACCTAGATCAAACCTTCCTATTCCAGAGTTGCAGGATTGCCAGATATCTCTGTTTCCATGCCCGAGGGACTGTCCTGTCCAGGAGCTGAACCCGGGACCTCTCTTCAACGTCTTATAGATACATCAAGAGTGAGAAAGGATTTATTAAAACCACCAAAGATCCTTTCCTAAAAAATATCACACATTTGAATCAAGACAGAGTGATTTGTACATTCACCAAATCGAAATTAGAAGTTAAACAACCACTATCTCGGTTTTCAAATACTTGAGATTGCCAGAAAGAAATTGTATAATTTTTTATATAAAGTTTTAAAACAACATTATGATGATGACGTAAAACTCCTGTATACAGACACCGATTCCTACATTTTTAGCTTGAAATGCAAAGATTTGCGTGCTGAGTTAAAAAGAGAACCTTTGTTAGGATATATGGATTTTTCAAATTTCAGTCCTGATCATCCCTTGTATGATAATAGTTTACTGAATTCTGAAATGTGTGAATATAATATTAGTGAGTTGGTAGCTCTGAAAGCTAAAATGTATTCTGTAAAGATTGTTGGAATATCAAATACTGTCAGTAGAGCCAAGGGTATCCCGTCACAGTTCACGCCATTAACTCATGCATGATATAAGAATCTTTAAAGAAATGTAGATAGGGAAGTATTCACTTGTAAGTCTAATAGCAATGTAAAAGGTGAAATATGTACAGTAAAGAATAAAAAGAGAGGATTGTCAGCCTTTGATGATAAAAGGTATCACTTGAATACTAAGCAATCCTTGGCTTATGATCACCCTGATATTCCACCATCTTAACGTAGCAGAACAGTGGGATCCCACAATGTTTTCCCAAGTTGATTATTTTAGTTGTATATAATCTTTTGTATTAACGAAAAATTGTGTTACCAGAAATTTGTTATATGTGAAAATAAAAATAATGAAAACATTGTGTATTAGTGTTATCCTACATTTAAGTTAATGAGAGGATACAGAGTGACTCAGCTTGATGAACCTGAACACATCTGTTGACCTGTGTTTACTTGTGATGACGTCATGGGTGGCTATCACGTGACGCCACACCTGGCATGAACAAACATGTTGTACTCCCGTAGGGGTGGTTACACATGGGGTGGATGTACAAACGTGATGCAATATTCTGGGTAGTGGGGTCACGCATGTTTAAGTCAATAAGAGGAAGTTACTTGTTTCAACCTGTACTACCCAAGGGGGAAGACCATGCCCCATAGGGGGAACCTTTACCATACCCCCCACACCATTCTGAATGCTTACTCCCACAGAGGGGGACCTCAAAATTTGAATCGAGGAGATTTTGAAGGGTACCCATAGGGAGGAACTCAAATCTTTTTGTTTGTATTATTGAAATTTGGCAACCCTGTATAATTTTGGAAAAGTGGTTAAAATTGGACATTAGGGGGCAGTGAGGAGAAGATAATCATAAACATCATGACCACACTTTAAAATTCAATAATTATATTGGTGCATATTGTGGTTTTTGTAATTTGCAGTGTAAAGATAAGAGTGAGAAATTATTATTTTTTTGTCATAACATGTCGTATGATTTAGGAATAATTTTAAAGGAATTGCAGGTTGATAAATATGAAATTGAACTTCATTCGAAACAAGGACTCAAATTCTTGAAAGTAGACATAGGTAAGGTTAGGTTTCAAGATTCTCTGTCTTTATTAAATGGATCTCTTTCCACGTTAGCAGATCAACACATCAAGGCAGGTAAATCATTGAAATAAACAAAGACTATTCTGAAAGATGTGCCTCAGGATGTGTTGCCTTTATTATGTAAAGGAAAGCAAGTCCTGTGCTACGATTATATTGATAGTTTAAAGAAACTCGATGAAACAAAATTACCGAGTAAAGAACATTTTTGTAATTCTTTTAGAAATAGTGCAATTAGCCAGGAGGATTATGACCATGATGCTATGAAAGTATTTGACTTGGGAAAATGTAAGAGTTTAGGAGATTACTTGATGTTGTATCTCAGACAGATGTTGGATTGTTAGCCGATGTCTTCATGGAGTGGCGTAAAACACTCAAAGATATTTATAAGCTCGATGTTAGTAATTACATAAGTTTGCCTTCTTTCAGTTGGGACGCATTCCTATTGGAAACTAATGTGAAATTCGATATAATATATTCCAATGAATTATACGACCACATTAAAAGGAATCTCAGAGGAGGGTTCACATGTACAGTTAATCAATATACTAAAGTAGATAATCCCTTAATCCCAATTTTGACGTTGAGAGTGGAATGGGTACTCACATTTTATATCTAGATTTTAATTCTTTGTATGCTAGTGCAATGGTTGAAGCTCTTCCACAGAATGGAATAAGAAAATTATCGAATGAGGAGAAGAATGATTTCCTCGATGTGGGATTAAGAAATGTTTCCTGTGAGGGTCAAAAGGGATTTTTGGATAGAATGTGATACCAAGCCCGTGTCCCCTGAGGTAGATAGATGTACTGATGAACTACCCTTGGTATTATCACACATGAATATATCACAAGAGATGTTGTCTCCTTATTGTGAATCTGTATTGAAAAATGAAGGTAGAAATATACTCAAATCTAATGCGAAATTAGTGGCAAGTCATTTACCTCAGAAAAATTATATGGTCAGTCTAGATTTGCTACAGTTACTAATGGAACTTGGGTTAGAGGTTGAAAAGGTGCATGCAGTATATGAATATACTCAGTCAAATATTTTAGAACCCTTCATAACAACAAATATCACACAGAGAACAGCCACATAATGTCCCATCAAGTCAAAAGCATTCAAATTAACCAATAATGCTATTTTTGGGAAAATTAAGTAAACAGACCTAGATCAAGCCTTCCTATTCCAGGGTTGCAGGATTGCCAGATATCTCTGTTTCCATGCCCGAGGGACTGTCCTGTCCAGGAGCTGAACCCGGGACCTCTCTTCAACGTCTTATAGATACATCAAGAATGAGAAAGGATTTATTAAAACCACCAAAGATCCTTTCCTAAAAAATATCACACATTTGAATCAAGACAGAGTGATTTGTACATTCACCAAATCGAAATTAGAAGTTAAACAACCACTATCTCGGTTTTCAAATTCTTGAGATTGCCAGAAAGAAATTGTATTATTTTTTATATAAAGTTTTAAAACAACATTATGGTGATGACGTAAAACTCCTGTATACAGACACCGATTCCTACATTTTTAGCTTGAAATGCAAAGATTTGCGTGCTGAGTTAAAAAGAGAACCTTTGTTAGGATATATGGATTTTTCAAATTTCAGTCCTGATCATCCCTTGTATGATAATAGTTTACTGAATTCTGAAATGTGTGAATATAATATTAGTGAGTTGGTAGCTCTGAAAGCTAAAATGTATTCTGTAAAGATTGTTGGAATATCAAATACTGTCAGTAGAGCCAAGGGTATCCCGTCACAGTTCACGCCATTATTAACTCATGCATGATATAAGAATCTTTAAAGAAATGTAGATAGGGAAGTATTCACTTGTAAGTCTAATAGCAATGTAAAAGGTGAAATATGTACAGTAAAGAATAAAAAGAGAGGATTGTCAGCCTTTGATGATAAAAGGTATCACTTGAATACTAAGCAATCCTTGGCTTATGATCACCCTGATATTCCACCATCTTAACGTAGCAGAACAGTGTGATCCCACAATGTTTTCCCAAGTTGATGATTTTAGTTGTATATAATCTTTTGTATTAACGAAAAATTGTGTTACCAGAAATTTGTTATACATGAAAATAAAAATAATGAAAACATTGTGTATTAGTGTTATCGTGCATTTAAGTTAATGAGAGGATACAGAGTGACCCAGCTTGATGAACCTGAACACATCTGTTGACCTGTGTTTACTTGTGATGACGTCATGGGTGGCTATCACGTGACGTCACACCTGGCATGAACAAACATGTTGTACTCCCGTAGGGGTGGTTACCCATGGGGTGGATGTACAAACGTGATGCAATATTCTGGGTAGTGGGGTCACGCATGTTTAAGTCAATAAGAGGAAGTTACTTGTTTCAACCTGTACTACCCAAGGGGGAAGACCATGCCCCATAGGGGGAACCTTTACCATACCCCCCACACCATTCTGAATGCTTACTCCCACAGAGGGGGACCTCAAAATTTGAATCGAGGAGATTTTGAAGGGTACCCATAGGGAGGAACTCAAATCTTTTTGTTTGTATTATTGAAATTTGGCAACCCTGTATAATTTTGGAAAAGTGGTTAAAATTGGACATTAGGGGGGAGTGAGGAGGTCTTATCATAGGGGTACACATATGGGCAACCTTTGCCACACCTCATATGGGTAAACCAAAAAAATAAAATTCGAAAAAAAATCTAATAAAAATCGAAAAAAAATTGAAAAATTCGAGAAATAAATCGAGGAGCGGGGGCGATTCGGGAGCAAAGTGGGGGGAGGGGGCTGGCGGACGGGACCGGAAGTATGGGGATCGGAAGTGGGGGACCGAAAGTGTGGGGGAGAGACCAGAACCACCTCCATTTTGAGGAGCTCAGTAGCCAAGGACACTACTGAGGTAGTGTCATGTGAAGACACAGTCGAGGTAGTGTCATGTGAAGACACAGTCGAGGTAGTGTCATGTGAAGACACAGTTGAGGTAGTGTCATGTGAAGACACAGTTGAGGTAGTGTCATGTGAAGACACAGTTGAGGTAGTGTCGTGTGATGACACAGTTGAGGTAGTGTCATGTGAAGACACAGTCGAGGTAGTGTCATGTGAAGACACAGTTGAGGTAGTGTCATGTGAAGACACAGTTGAGGTAGTGTCATGTGAAGACAGTCGAGGTAGTGTCGAGGTAGTGTCATGTGAAGACACAGTTGAGGTAGTGTCATGTGAAGACACAGTTGAGGTAGTGTCATGTGAAGACAGTCGAGGTAGTGTCGTGTGATGACACAGTTGAGGTAGTGTCATGTGAAGACACAGTTGAGGTAGTGTCATGTGAAGACACAGTTGAGGTAGTGTCATGTGAAGACACAGTCGAGGTAGTGTCGTGTGAAGACACAGTTGAGGTAGTGTCATGTGAAGACACAGTTGAGGTAGTGTCATGTGAAGACAGTCGAGGTAGTGTCGTGTGATGACACAGTTGAGGTAGTGTCGTGTGAAGACACAGTTGAGGTAGTGTCATGTGAAGACAGTCGAGGTAGTGTCGTGTGAAGACACAGTTGAGGTAGTGTCGTGTGAAGACACAGTCGAGGTAGTGTCGTGTGAAGACACAGTCGAGGTAGTGTCGTGTGAAGACACAGTCGAGGTAGTGTCGTGTGAAGACACAGTCGAGGTAGTGTCGTGTGAAGACACAGTTGAGGTAGTGTCATGTGAAGACACAGTCGAGGTAGTGTCATGTGAAGACACAGTCGAGGTAGTGTCGTGTGAAGACACAGTCGAGGTAGTGTCGTGTGAAGACACAGTCGAGGTAGTGTCGTGTGAAGACACAGTCGAGGTAGTGTCGTGTGAAGACACAGTCGAGGTAGTGTCGTGTGAAGACACAGTCGAGGTAGTGTCGTGTGAAGACACAGTCGAGGTAGTGTCGTGTGAAGACACAGTCGAGGTAGTGTCGTGTGAAGACACAGTCGAGGTAGTGTCGTGTGAAGACACAGTCGAGGTAGTGTCGTGTGAAGACACAGTCGAGGTAGTGTCGTGTGAAGACACAGTCGAGGTAGTGTCGTGTGAAGACACAGTCGAGGTAGTGTCGTGTGAAGACACAGTCGAGGTAGTGTCATGTGAAGACACAGTCGAGGTAGTGTCGTGTGAAGACACAGTCGAGGTAGTGTCGTGTGAAGACACAGTCGAGGTAGTGTCGTGTGATGACACAGTCGAGGTAGTGTCGTGTGAAGACACAGTCGAGGTAGTGTCGTGTGAAGACACGGACACTACCTAGTGTTAACGGTGTCATATGTGAGACAATTTGTGTCGATAAGAACACAGGTGAAGGGTATAACACAAATCATATGCCATTATTAAGGTGTCATGTAACCCTGTACAAAAGGTAGTATCTTGTGACACAGAGGAGTATCATGACACAGAGAACAGGGTGTCGAGTGACACAGAGAGGAAGCGTGTAATGACGCAAAGAACAGGGTGTCGTGTGACACGGAAAGAAGGCGTGTCGTGTGGCACAGACAAAAGGGTGTCTTGTGGTGAGGGTGATGGACTGGTGGTGATGGTGATGAACTGGTGGTGAGGGTGATGGACTGGTGGTGAGGGTGATGGACTGGTGGCGACGGTGATGAACTGGTGGTGAGGGTGATGGACTGGTGGCGAGGGTGATGAACTGGTGGTGAGGGTGATGGACTGGTGGTGAGGGTGATGGACTGGTGGTGAGGGTGATGGACTGGTGGTGAGGGTGATGAACTGGTGGTGAGGGTGATGGACTGGTGGTGATGGTGATGAACTGGTGGTGAGGGTGATGGACTGGTGGTGAGGGTGATGAACTGGTGGTGAGGGTGATGAACTGGTGGTGAGGGTGATGGACTGGTGGTGAGGGTGATGGACTGGTGGTGACGGTGATGAACTGGTGGTGAGGGTGATGGACTGGTGGCGAGGGTGATGAACTGGTGGTGAGGGTGATGGACTGGTGGTGAGGGTGATGGACTGGTGGTGAGGGTGATGGACTGGTGGCGACGGTGATGAACTGGTGGTGAGGGTGATGGACTGGTGGCGAGGGTGATGAACTGGTGGTGAGGGTGATGGATTGGTGGTGTAGGTGATGGACTGGTGGTGAGGGTGAACTAGTGGTGTCGGTGATGAACTGGAAGTGTGACTGTGTTGGACATGTGGTGAGGATGATTGTTGTAGAGTGGTGGTTAGGATGATTGTGATGGACTGCTAGTGAGGGTGATGGACTGGTGATGAGGGTGATGGAGTGGTGGTAAGGGTGATGGATTGGTGGTGAAAGTGACGGACTGTTGGTGAGAGTGTAGGACTGGCGGAGAGGGTGAGGGTGATGGACTTGTGATGAGGGTGATGGAGTGGTGGTAAGGGTGATGGATTGGTGGTGAAAGTGACGGACTGTTGGTGAGGGTGTAGGACTGGTGGAGGGGTGAGTGGTGAGGGTGTTGGACTGGTGGTGAGGGTGATCGACTGGTGGTGAGGGTGATGGACTGGTGGTGAGGGTGATGGACTGGTGGTGATGGTGATGGCCTGAGTGGTGATGGTGATGGACTGGTGGTGAGGATGTGATGGCTAGTGAGGGTTATGGACTGGTGTTGAGAGTGCTCGACTGGTGGTGAGGGTGATGGACTAGTGGTGAGGGTGATGGACTGAGGGGTGATGGTTATGGACTGGTGTTGAGAGTGCTCGACTGGTGGTGAGGGTGATGGACTAGTGGTGAGGGTGATGGACTGAGGGGTGATGGTTATGGACTGGTGTTGAGAGTGGTGGACTGGTGGTGAGGGTGACTGTCTGGTGTTGAGAGTGTTGGAATAGTGGTGAGGGTGATGGACTGGCGGTTTGGTGACCAACTGATGGTGAGGGTGGACTGTCGGTGAGGGTGATATACTAGTGGCGAGGGTTATAGACTGGTGTTGAGGGTCATGGACATGTGGTGGTGGTGAAGGACTGGGGGTGAGGGTGACTGATGGCGAGGGTGGTTGACTGGTGGTGAGAGTGAAGAACTAGTGGTGTGAACTTTTCGTGACGGTGATGGATTGGTCGTGAGGGTGACTGACTGCTGGTGAGAGTGTTGGACTGGTGGAGAGGGTGATGGACTGGTGGTGAGGGTAATGGACTGGTGGTGAGGGTGACGAGCTGTTGTGAGGGTGATGAACTGGTGGTGAGGGTCGACTGGTGGTGAGGGTGATGGACTTGTGGTGATTGTGATGAACTTGTGATGAGGGTGATGGACTGGTGGTGAGGATGATAGACTGGTGGTGAGGGTGATGGACTGGTGGTGAGGGTGATGTACTGGTGGTGAGAGCTAGGGACTGTTGGTGAGGGTGATAGACTGATGGACTGGTGGTAAAGGTGAAGGAATGGTGGTGATGGTGACTGACTGGTGGCGAGGGTGATGTACTTGTGGTGAGGGTGATGCACTGGTGGTGAGGGTGATGTACTTGTGGTGAGGGTGATGTACTTGTGATGAGGGTGATGTACTTGTGGTGAGGGTGATGTACTGGTCGTGAGAGTGATATGATTGACTGTTGTTAAGGGTGATGAACTGGAGGTGAGGGCTACGGTCTGGTGGTGAGGGCCATGGACTGGTGGTGAAAGAGATGGACTGGTGGTGAGGGACTTTTGGTGAAATTGATGGCAATGGGCTGGGGGTGAGGGTAATGAACATGTGGAAAGCGTGATGAACTTGTGGTGGGGGTGATGGACTGGTGGTGAGGCTGATGGACAGGTGGTGAGGGTGATGGACTGGTGGTGAGGCTGATGGACAGGTGGTGAGGGTGATGGACTGATGGTGAGGGTGATAGATTGGTGGTGAGGGTAATGTACTGGTGGTGAGGGTGACGGACTTGTGGTAAAAGTGGAGTGGTGGTGAGGGTGACGGACTGTTGGCGAGGGTGAAGGACTTGTGGTGAGCGTGATGAACTAGAGGTGCGGGTGATGAACTAGTGGTGAGGGTGATTGTGATTGACTGGTGGTGAGGGTGATGGACTTGTGGTGAGGGTGATTGTGATGGAATGGTGGTGAGGGTGATTGTGATTGACTGGTGGTGAGGGTGATGGACTTGTGGTGAGGGTGTGACTGGTGGTGAGAGGGTTGACTGGTGGTGAGGGTGATGGACTTGTGGTGAGGGTGATTGTGATGGAACTGGTGGTGAGGGTGACTGGTGGTGTGATTTACTGGAGGGTTATGGGTGATGGGCTACGGTGGTGATGTGTGATGGACTGGTAGTGAGACTAGTGGTGTGGGTGATGACTGGAAGTGTGAAAGGTGGACTGGTGGTGAGGGTGATGGCCTGGGGTGAGGGTTATGGACTTTTGGTGAGGG
Source organism: Cherax quadricarinatus (assembly GCF_038502225.1). NCBI lineage: Eukaryota > Metazoa > Arthropoda > Malacostraca > Decapoda > Parastacidae > Cherax > Cherax quadricarinatus. The sequence continues at coordinate 56,845 of NW_027195621.1, forward strand.
TGATGGATTGATGGTGAGGGTGGAGGACTGGTGGTGAGGGTGACTGACTGGTGGTGAGTGATGGACTGGTGGTGAGGGTGATGGACTGGTGGTGAGGGTGACTGGTGGTGAGGGTGTGGACTAGTGGTGAGGGTGATGACTGGTGGTGAGGGTGATGGACTGGTGTGAGGGTGATGGACTGAGGGTGATGGTGTGGTGAGGGTGAAGGACTGGTGGTGAGGGTGATGGACTGGTGGTGATGAAAAGTGATGACACACTGGGGGTGAGGGTGATGGACTGGTGGTGAGAGTGATGAACTAGTGGTGTGGGTGATGAATTGGAAGTGTGAAAGATGGACTGGTGGTGAGAGTGATTGTGATGGACTGGTGGTGAGTGTGATTGTGATGGACTTGTGGTGAGGATGATTGACTGGTGGTGATGCTGATGGACTGGTGGTGAGAGTGTTGGAATGGTGGTGAGGGTGAAGGAGTGGTGGTAAGGGTGACTGACTGGTGGTGAGGGTGATGAACTGGTGATAAGAGTGTTGCATTGGAGATAAGGGTGATGGACTCGCAGTGAGGGTGATGGACTGGTGGTGAGGGCGATGTATTGGTGATGAGAGTGATGGATTGGTGGTGAGAGTGAAGGACTGACTGGGAGGGTGAATTACTGGTGGTGAGGGTGTTAGCCTGGTAGTGAGTGTGACGGATTGGTGGTGAGGGTGATGGACAGGTGGTGAGGGTGTTGGACTGGTGGTGGCTGTGTTAACAGGTGGTGAAGGCCGACTCGTGGTGAGTGTCATGGACTGGTGGTGTGGGTGGTGGATCGGTGGTGAGGGTGATGGAGTGGAGGTGAGTTTGATGGTGATGTACTGGTGGTAAGGGTAATGGACTGGTGGCGAGGGTTATGGACTGGTGGAGAGGCTGATGGACTGGTATTGAGAGTGATGGTGACAGACTGGTGTTGAGGGTTATTTACTGGTGGTGAGGGTGATGGACTGGTGGCGAGGGTTATGGACTGGTGGAGAGGGTGATGGACTTGTGGTGAGGGTGATGGACTTGTGGTGAGGGTGATGGACTGGTTGTGAGGGTGATGGACTGGTGGAGAGGGTGATGGACTTGTGGTGAGGGTGATGGACTGGTGGTGAGGGTGATGGACTGGTGGTGAGGGTGATGGACTGGTGGTGAGGGTGATGGACTGGTGGTGAGGGTGATGGACTGGTGGTGAGGGTGATGGACTGGTGGTGAGGGTGATGGACTGGTGGTGAGGGGGATGGACTGGTGGTGAGGGTGATGGACTGGTGGTGAGGGGATGGACTTTTGGCGAGGGTGATGGACTGGTGGTGAGGGTGATAGACTGGTGGTGAGGGTGATGAACTGGTGATGAGGATGATGGACTGGTGGTGAGGGTTATTTACTGGTGTTGAGGGTGATGGAGTGGTGATGAGGGTGATGAACTGGTGGAGAGGGTGATGGACTGGTGGTGAAGGTGATGGACTGTTGTTGAGATTGAAGTACTGGTGGAAAAGGTGAAAGACTGGTGCTGAGGGTGACGGACTGGTATCAAGGGTGATGGAATGGTGGTGAGAGTGATGAACTAGTAGTGTGGGTGATGAACTGGAAGTGTGGAAGATGGTGTGATGGTGAGGGTAATTGTGATGGACTGGTGGTGAGGATGATTGTAAATTACTGGAAGTGAAGGTGATTGTGTTGGACTGGTGGTGAGGGTTATGGACTGGTCGTGAGGGTTATGGACTGGTCGTGAGGGTGATGTACTGGTGATAAGGGTGACTGACTGGTTGTGAGAGTGTTGGACAGGTGGTGAGGGTGACGAACTGGTGGTGAGGATGTTGAACTGGTGGTGAGGGTGATGGACTAGTGGTGAGGGTTATGGACTGGTGGTGAGGGTTATGGACTGGTGGTGAGGGTGATGGATTGATGGCGAGGTTGATGGACTTGTGGTGAATGTGATGCACTGGTGGTGAGGGTGACGGACGGGTAGCGAGGGTGATGGGCTTTTGGTGAGAGTGTTGGTCTGGTGGTGAGGGTGACTGACTAGTGGTGAGGGTGATGGACTGGTGGTGAGGGTGACGGACTAGTGGTGAGGGCGATGGACTGGTGGTGAAGGTGACGGACTAATGGTGAGGGTGATGGACTGGTGGTGTGGGGGATGGACTGGTGGTGAGGGGGATGGACTGGTGGTGAGGGCGATGGACTGGTGGTGAGGGTGACGGAGTAGTGGTGAGGGTGATGGACTGGTGGTGAGGGGGATGGACTGGTGGTGAAGGGGATGGACTGGTCGTGAGGGGAATGGACTGGTGGTGAGGGGGATGGACTGGTGGTGAGGGGGATGGACTGGTGGTGAGGGGAATGGATTGGTGGTGAAGGTGATGTTTTTGAAGTTTTTGAAGGTCGTGGAATTCTTGAATGTCTTGATGTTCTTGCAGGTCTTCATGTTCTTGAAGTTCTTGATATTCTTGAGGTTCTGAAAGGGATCATTTAGTAGTGAATGCCTCACTCAGGTCCATGTCTTCAGGTGTCCATCCTTGTCCCCCCAGATATTCATCATTCACCACTTCCCTGAGGTCAGCAACACAAGGATTAGACAACAACACAAAGACCAGACAACAACACAACACAAGGACAACTAAAAGACGAGAGAACAACAAAAGGACAGGACAACAACCGTAGCACAAGACAATAACCCAAGAGAATAACGAGAACAGTTAGATGTTATTACTGGGGAGGACACACAGAAATCTGCGCCCAGTAATAACATTCTCCTGGACAGCCAAGACCCGTACACTACCTACCAGACACACGTCACTCACCCAGTTAGACCGCCAAGCTCTGGACACTTAGTAAAAATTTGAGGCTTCCTTTTATATTTCCTATTACATCCATATTAATTATTATTTTTTCGATTATTTAGCTGTGTGAGCATATTTGTGAACGTTTTCTGGTACATAAATTAGCGTCCTTGAGCAAACCTTCAAGTTCCATACATGGAAACTGTAATTAATTGTTATCACTTATCATTTTTCTTGTTATTCGTCTCATGTTTCTTCATGATACACGAAGATTCACAAATGCATAATGTATGTATCCGTGTGTGTGTGTGTGTGTGTGTGTGTGTGTGTGTGTGTGTGTGTGTGTGTGTGTGTGTGTGTGTGTGTGTGTGTGTGTGTGTGCGTGCGTATGTGCGTGTATGCGTGTGTGCGTGTATGCGTGTGTGCGTGTGTGTGCGTGCGTGTGTGTGTTCGTGCGTGCGTGCGTGTACATCTACAACCACTACACTACTCATTTTATTCTATATATGATTTACTTTGTTTTTATACACTGATGGGTCCCTTGTACCTCACTCAGATGGTAGATATGTAAGTAGGTTATTTAAGTCTTCATTATCTTGTTCTATGTATGATTTAGCCATTGATGGGGGTCCTCCCCAAGCTTGCGGGACATTCCCAGGTCTATCAGATGTGCAACGTATTTGTTATCAACTTTTTCGATGAGAATGTTGCCGGGATGGAGATCTTGGTGTGAGAAACCCTTCCTATGGAACTCTGTCAATGCATTCCTTACGGCTTCATATGCTTTCTTGCATTCACCAACTGGGTTGCTGTCGAAGTTGTCTAAGGGCTGTCCTGGGCAGAGCTCCATGATGATTGCAGAATGAAGCCCTTTAGCAATCCCAAGGAATTTTGGGGCTCCTCCAGCTCCTGCAGCAGCTTTCAGCAGTCTAGCTTCTGTCATGTCATATTGGTAGCTATGGAAGATTTTCACAGAAGCAGTGATGATCGAGCCATCATCCATTGTCACATTGGCTTTATGAGTCTTAGCGAAAGCTCCTTCCCCAATTTCACTCTTAAGTGAAATTTGTGACCACACTCACTATTGCAAACTTTTACCTTTTTGCTATTTGGTCCTGATGGTGAGGAGGAAAGAAGCCGCTTCTCAGGAAAACCACCCATTCCATTACTTGTCATCCCTTGAGAAATTTTAAGTGCCAAGCTCAGGATTCGAACCTGAGACCCAAGTTTTGAGAGGCGTAACTCTCTTCACTGGACTGTAGTGGTTGGGTATACTAATGTTAGTGAGAAACTTCTATTTAACAATATTAATTTATGTATTTAATCTATATCAAGAAGGAAGACATGATTTGGTAAAAGATGTATAGTGTTTTCGTGAAAGATATGTATTGTAGTTATTTTAGATGTATAAATCAGTGGTGATAGATTGGTAATGTTGTGGTCATAGATATGGAATGTAGTGATTGATTTGTAGTGTGGTGGTTAGTGCGATGGACTGGAGGTGAGGGTGATGGTTTGGTGGTGAGTGTGATGGATTGGTGGTGAGGGTGATGGTTTGGTGGTGAGTGTGATGGACTGGTCATGATATAGGGGTGATTGATGGACTGGTGGTGTTTGGTGGGGTGAGTGTTGATGGACTGGTGGTGAGTGTGATGAAGGTGATGGATTGGTGGTGAGTGTGATGGTTTGGTGGTGAGTGGGATGGATTGGTGGTGGTTGACTAGTGGTGAGAGTGATGGTGGTGGTGAGTGAAGGTTGATGGTCTGGTGGTGAGGGTGATGGTTTGGTGGTTAGTGCGATGAACTGGTGGTGAGGGTGATGGACTGTTGGTGAGGGTGATGGACTGGTGGTGAGGGTGATGGACTGGTGGTGAGGGTGATGGACTAGTGGTGATGGTGATGGACTGGTGGTGAGGGTGATGGACCGGTGGTGAGAGTGATGAACTGGTGGTGAGAGTGATGGACTAGTGGTGAGGGTGATGGACTGGTGGTGAGAGTGATTGACTAGTGGTGAGGGTGATGGACTGGTGAAAGTGGTGGACTGGTTGTGAGGGTGATGGATTGGTGGTGATAGTTATGTACTGGTGGTGAGAGTGATGTACTGATGTTGTTGGTGATGGACTGGTGGTGAGGGTGAAGGATTGGGGGTGAGAGTGTTGGACTGGTGGTGAGAGTGATGGACTGATGGTGAGGGTGATGGACTGATGGTGAGGGTGATGGACTTATGGTGAGGGTGAAGGACTGATGGTGAGGGTGAAGGAGTGGTTGTGAAGGTGAAGTACTGGTGGTGAGGGTGATGGACTGATGGTGAGGGTGATGGACGGATGGTGAGGGTGAAGGACTGGTGGTGAGGGTGATGGACTGATGGTGAGGGTGATGGACTGATGGTGAGGGTGATGGACTAATGGTGAGGGTGATAGACCGGTGGTTAGTGTGATGGTTCTTGTTCTTGTTCAGACCAGAGCTTTGGTGAGATGGGAAAGGAAGAAGGATGAGTAAGGATAGAAATATTGGAAAAGGGTGGGAGGGGGGTGAGAGGTAGGATATAAAGGTAAGTGGCCCAACCACTTTGGTGCAATTTAAAAAGTGTACGTGAAATGATAAGATATTATTTAAGGGGTATAAGACTAACCCATCAGAGTCACATAGATATAACAGATTTATAAGTACATGACTCTGAATTGGTAGTAATTATACAAGTTGCAATTGCTTTTTTTTGCGATTGCACAACTAATATTTATGCGACAATGAAGGCAATAATTTTCTGGCCAGTTTATAAATTTCGTGACAATGGCTTCTTACAGGTGGTGTCCAGCCATAGTATATAGCATAATTTTTACATTAGAATGTTATATAAGATGTCTCCCTAATTGGGGGCGATGATTTTCTCAGTATACATAGAAGGGTTCTGGTGGTACCCAATCTTCTTCATCAGGGAGGTTGCTCAATATCATGGGTCGAGGGTAATCATCTTTATGTATAAAACGACGGACCCTCTGTGGGAGAGTCATTCTTTGAGTCCTGTGAGGAGGAGTATTGATGGTATAATCCGTGGTATTTACCACTTGTATAGGATGTTCTCTATCTGGCATGTATAGTTCTTGCATTGTATAGAGTTGTTTCTTTTTTAGGGTGTCAAGACGTACATTTATGGCAGTAATATCTTGTTGTATGTGTAAATCTGCCATTTTAACTCTGTCTCTCCTCCTGGTATCGGTAATAAAGCGAAGAGCTCTATTCTGGACCCTTTGTAACCGTAGCATGTTAGTCTTTGTTGTTAATGATCATTGTTCGCATCGCTATTGTGCCGTGCGGACAGGCTGCGCAGTAGCTCCTGATACAACTGGTTTACTGCGCAGTTTTCCTGTTTTGTGCATACAACATGGCGGATCGCATTGGACGCCGGGTGAGCACTGTTTGTGTGGAATTGGTGCGTGGCACGCTTACAGGAACAACCATGCACGTGTTACTGCATGCCATCATCAGTGAGGTATATGGAATACCGACCGAAGAATTATATGGAGTAGCAGTAAATGGTGTGTCGAGAATTTTCATCAAGTTTAAAGACGCAGGATTCTACACAAGCATAGTCAACAAATATCAAGAGAAGAGGCTGGCAGTGAACACTATGGTGGAAGTCTGCTTACATGATGTGTCCAGCTATGTGACGTGGGTGAAAGTACGAAACGTGCCTTTTGAGGCGACGGAGCATGATGTGACGGCGGTGTTTAGCAGCTATGGGAAAATCCACTCAGCAGTGATGGGGGTGTGGCAAAATGGACCTTATGAGGGGCTACCTGAAGGATCATTTACGCTGAAAATGACGTTGAGGCAGCCAATTCCATCATACGTATTTATGGAGGTCTTCCGAACGCAGGTCTACGTGTACTACTCAGGGCAGCGGAAGACTTGCAGATTATGTGGTTCTTTTGAACATATGGCGGCCCAATGCTATAAAAAAGCTGGACGGAGGGAACAGGTACCAGTGATCTTACATCAGAGGAATGCTCTGGGGGTGTCGGAGGAAGGAGTAAGGCCAAACAAGATTCCTTGCCGATGGAGTGACGAAGTGGATAGGGCTGAGGCGACTATGGAGGAAAGTGTAACACTAACAGTTGATAAGGGACAGACGACATCGACGTCTGATGAGGAGGGTACGGGCCAACAGGATGGCTTGCTGGAGGAAGTACTTAGTTCCTTTTTGCATGACGTTGAGGAGGGACAGGTGGATGAAGGGTGTAACCTGGTGCAGGCGACAGTGCAGCAAGATCAGGAGGTTAGGAATACTGTGTGCACTAATGTTAATGTGCACAACGTTGTGGCAGAGGTCCATAGGGCGGAAAAGACAGGTGACGAGGTGTGTGGGGAGGGGAGTTCTCGTAAGAGAACTGCAGGAACGTCTGAGATGGACGATGTTCTTACTCCAGGACAAAGAACAGGAGTAAAATCTTGGAGAAAGGATGTATGTCATAAGGGGAAAGAGGGAAGGGGTAATGTAGGGTTTAATGGTTCTAGGGATAATGAAGGGATAGGGGGGGGGTGAATAAGCAAGCTGTCAAGAAAGATGCCATACAGCAGGACGGTATAGGAGGGTGTGTGCCAAGAAGAAAGGGTAAACCACCACTATTAAAATAATTCACGATAGTAACTGTAAATGTAAATGGATTGAAGAATGAAGTGAAACGAGTATGGATGGAATGGTTTTTGAGGAGATATAATGTGGATGTATGCTTTATACAAGAACATAATTATAAGATAGGCTGTGCTTTGGCATTAAAGGGTTATAAATTGTATGTAAGTGGGTCTGTTAGGTTAAAAGGGGGAGTGGCAGTGGCTGTGAAGGAAAATAGTCCCTTACGTATTATAAAGTGGGAAGAAGGGGGGGGGAGGGTAGTGAGGGTGGATGGTGAGTGGGGAGCATCTAGAGTATGTTTCATTGGGGTTTATATGCCAGCGGAGAATATAATCAAAGTAAAAGAGGATTTTGTGAGAGACGTTTTAGTGTATTTTTTAAGGGGTTTACCTCTAGTAACTGTAATGGGGAGTGACTGGAACTGTGTTATAAGGGGGGGGGGACGTGGAGCCAAGGGGGGCGGGTTGTGTGTTACGGTCGTTACGCAATGTTTTACAGGATGCAGGGGTGAGGGACGTGGAGGGGAGTGGGGCTTGGAGAGTGGATTACACTTTTGTTAGGAGAAATTATTCAACGAGGTTAGATATGATTTATATAACGGAGGCAGTTAGGGTAGGAGGGGTAAAAACAGTGGACGTAGGGTTTTCGGATCATAGGGCAGTTTTGGTAGAACTGGATTGGGAGGGAGTGGTAAAGGTATATTCAAGTTTCTGGAAGTTAAATGCGAGGTTGGTGAGGAGTGAGGTGGTGAACGCAGAGTTTAGAGACTGGTGGAGACAATTGTGGAGGGCAAGGGATGGGGTAGGGAGTATTTTGGATTGGTGGGAAAATAGGGCTAAACCTGGTATCGCGGGGTTTTATAAATATAAAGGAAGGGAGGAGGCGAGGTGGAGGTACGGTTTACAGAATTTTTTTTTATATTTTATTTAAAACTCAGGTACAAAAATATATGGGTACATAATCAATATGTAACAAGATACAGGCAGTGAACAATAATCAACTGTGACTACACAGTACTGAAGAAGCACATATATAATGACAGAACTGACTGCTGCACTCAAATCAAACACCGCTTGTACGTACTGTGCTTCACATGAACACCGTTTGTACGTACTGTGCTTCACGTGAAAAGGTGGCCATATAAAAAAAATAGATAGAACCTACCCAGTAAAGCTTACACTCCCCCCCCCATGAAAACGTGCCACTTTCACCTTAGATACAGAAGGTAACAAGTCCTTATCTGGGGTTACCTCCCTTCTTTGTCTTTTACTGCCACTAGGACCAGCTTGAGAGTCACTGCACCCCTGTCGCACAAAAAAACTGTCCAGAGGGCTCTGTTTCTGGCGTGTCTTTAAGATTTGCCTAAAATGGGACAAATCTCTTATACTTATACATTTGTAAAAGCATTAAGAACTTCAATGACAATATATATAAACACAATCCAGCCAGCTAAACGGCTGACACTATAATACAAGGAATGTCTGAACCTGATGGCTCACATCCACCATAGAACACAATCCACCCTACCCTCATATACCCTATGGTAATAATTAATATCGTGCACGGTGGTGGGTTTAAGACACTACCGCTGACACTTCAACCCCCCCCCTCCCACATGCCTAGTAACTGTGTCTGCCGTCACCACTCATAACCACCAACAGTCCTTGATAGTAATTAGCGTCTTATAATATATCACCCTAAAAACACGCTACACACATAAACCTACCACAATAATAAATAAATTTACACATTATTCCCTCCAGCAGACAGATTATTTACACTGTCGGAGATAATCTATACATCACATCCTACAGAGAATGGACAACATTAGACATCTAAAATAATATGACATGTGTATCACATGACCTGCTATTGCAGAGATTACTTAAACTCCTACCCCCCCAAGTGAAAAAACTGACCAGTTTCACCTGGCTATACACAAGATCAAAAACTCATTCACTTGAACATATATAATGAAAATGTGAAAAAAAAAAAAAATCTGTAACAATATATAAGCAAAAACACCCCAGGCAAGATCTTACATTATATACAATACCAAAACGTTCCACTAGTTAAAAAACAGGTATGAAACCTCATTATTATGACAAGTTACATTGCTCATATATAGGTAGACATGTATAATTACAGGTTAAAATATGCTTATATACTAACATGCTTATGTACATCCTTACAAAACATGAAGGAATCCTTAGATAAATTATAATCATCGGTGTTCACAATAACACCAAGACATTACATTGAATATCACATTGAATATCACCTCAACATCCTTTCCTCACACAATTCCACACACACTCACACAATCGTCCTCTGCAACATCCCCCCCCCCTGGGAAGGCCAGCCCGTTCATGCCCCTGACCGCTTATAAAGACCATAAATCCCTCAAAAGAAAGTCCCTGTAGCCCTCCGAGAAATCCCTCTCCCACCTCCTACCATATATTTCCCTGTTGCGACACTTTGTTCTATAAAAGGATGCTGCTATGGCCATCCTACGTTCCTCCGCCCCTTTGTCTCTCATTGCCCATGATATATACACAAAATCAACCATTAAGTAAGCCACTGCCCTTTGAACCTTTACCCCAACCCCACCTACATCTAAACTGAGCGCTCTCAAAACCGACAACCCTTTCCCCCCCCACATACCGGATTACTTTCCCTAACCATTCCCGCACAATCCCTAGGCTTTCACAAAAATAAACTACATGAAAAGCTGATTCATCTACCCCACAAACCTGACACTCCCCACCCTCCCTTATTCGCCTATTTCGTAAAACAACCCCAGACGGCAATATTCCGTGAAGAAACCTATACATTACCTCCCTCACGCGTGGCCGGATGCGTAACCCTTTTAATCGACCCCAAATGTCTTCCCATGCGTACATCGGGTACACTCCTTCCGTTGCCACTACCACCCTAGGCCATATCTTCCTCTCCATGGACCCTACCCGCATGTTTCTCGGCTCTCTGACCATCATCAATAGACGCAACAACTCCTCACCATCTCTCAAATCTTGTCCCTTCCACCATCTCCGAAGATCTCCCTGCAGCATCCCCAACCCTCCACTCCCTTCCCCCCGAGCCCTTAGCAACCCATGTTTCACATATACACACTTCAACCTTCTTTCCAAATGAATTAACCCCAGCCCTCCCAAGGCCACCGGAAGTGTTACCACCTCCCTTTTCAACCAATCGCATCCCGAACCCCAGATAAAACGGAAAACTCTGCTCAACAATCTCCGGACATCCCCATACACCAAAGGGTACAAAGCTGCCACATGCCATATTTTACTGTACAAAAGCACATTGACCACAATGACCCTCTGGTGTAGCGTAAGATGTGTCGGCCTCAATCCTGACAATCTTCCCAATACCCTATCTACCACACCCTTTGAATTATTCTCCCTCGCCATCTGAGCATTACCCATATACACAACTCCACAAATTTTCACCCGGTCCACGACACTCCACCTCACCCCCCACCCCACCCCCGCCCTCCTGCCCATCCCATTCACCCAATCTCATGAGCTTTGATTTATGCACATTCACTGCCATACCTGTTGCCATCCCAAAAACATCTATAACTCTCTCCAGACCCTCCAATCCCTCCCTCCCACTCACTAGGACAGTTGTGTCATCAACGTAACCTATGATACTGGGACTCCCACCTCGTATGTCCTCCCTTACCCCCTCCTGTATGCACCTTTCCACTGCCCTATAAAACGGATTCTGTAAACATGCAAATAATATTTGTGACAACGGGCAACCTTGCCTCAATCCCCTGCCCATTTTCACATGCAACCCCACCCTCCCATTTATCTGTACACACATCCCAGCTCCCCGATATAAAGTACGTGCCCAATTCACAATGTCCTCCCCGAACCCCTGCCACTCCATGATTCTCCACAGAGCCTCCCTCTCGACACTGTCATATGCCGTTCTCCAATCCAACGCCAATACCCCTCGTTCCCCCTCTTGTGGACCCTCAATAAACCTTCTAATAACCCCATGCCCCTCATACATTGATCTCCCCGGAATCCCATATTGACCCCTCACTATTACCTTTCCAATGACCTTTTTTATACGATTTCCCAAAATTTTTGCAAAAAGTTTGTAGTCTGCACACATGAGTGATATCATCCGGTAATCTCTCACTGTGCACTGACTTTCACCCTTTGGCACCAAAACTACTAGTGCTGTCGCCTGCAAAGGTCCCAACGCACCCCTCTCTTTTATGATATTAAATAATTGCACCAAAAAATCTTTTAATACTCCCCAATGCTGTATGTAAAACTCCGCAGGCAGCCCATCTATCCCCGGCGCCTTACCCCTGCTCATACTCATTAAAGCCGTCCACACCTCTTCCTCCACAATAGGCCCCTGTAACTGTTCCCTGTCGTCCCTGTCCAGCACACTCCACACCCATCCCCCTGTCTCTCTTAAAGCCCCCTCTCTCACACCCACACTCCTCATATGTGCACTAAGCCAAGCATCAACATACCCTCCCATCCCCTCCGTCGTCACCAAATCTTGTCCCTCCCTATACCCCTCGATGTCCTCAAGAACTCTCAAACCCACCATTTCCATTGCAACGCGCCGGCGCCCCTGCCCTCGCAGGACACACGCCGATGGTCTATCACCCCACATGACCTCCTCCAACCCCCCTAAAACCCTTGCCGCATCAAACCTCTCATTTTGCACTTCCATTAGGCGTTCCTTCACTCCCTCTATGTCAGCCACAGGGGCTCCCATCCCCCCCCCTTCCTCTCTCATAATACTCCCTTAACTGCCCCTCAAGATACCTAATAAGCCCATAAGCCAACTGATTCTCGTGCCTTCCCTGTCGGACATAGAACTCTCGAATCCTCGTCTTCGCCGTCACATCCCACCATCTCAACACATCCCCATTGACTTCCATCCCTTCCCATAAGCCTTTCCACCATTGTGCAAATAGGACCCTCCCCTCAACATCTTGAAGCAACCGAACATTCAATTTCCAATAACTCTTATACCTGTTCGGCCGACCCTCCCATCCCAAATCCACCAAAACACCTCTATGATCAGAAAAAAAGACATCCAAAACCCTTACACTCCGCACCACAGCTTTCCTTGTCACGTATATCCTGTCCAGCCGTGCAGCATACCCCTGCCTCACAAAGGTGTGCTGCACCTCCCACGCCGCCCCCCCCTCCACATCCACCAACCCCACCCCGGTTAACAGGTCCCTCAGAACGCCAGAACAATATCCTGCTCCCCTAGGTTCCACATCCTTGCGGCGTATAACGCAATTCCAGTCCCCTCCCACCACAGCTAATGCTGGAAGCGACCTTAAGTGATACACCAACACTTCACGTACAAACTCATTCTTCACTCGACTGTCCCCCTCCGCCGGACCATAAACACACACAAAAGACATCTTATCTCTTCCCCATGTCCCATCCACTCTTATAACCCTCCCCTCACCCCCCTCCTCACAATGATGTACAGTAAACGGGCTAGCCTCCCTCACCAAAATAGCCACTCCTCCTTTCAATCTCGTTGAGTGTGCCGTATATACAGTATACCCCTCAATCATCAACATACAACCCAGCTTGTGGTTGTGCTCTTGCACAAACACTACATCTACACCATACCTAATGAGCATCTCATGAAACCATTCACACTTCCTAGAATTTTTCAGACCATTAACATTTATAGAGAGACTCTTGAATTTGTCAATGGAGGTTTTCCTTTACGTATTGCACCACCTTTATCCCCCTTCCCCTTTATACGCCCTTGATCTTCAATCACCATTCTGTGATCTGCTTTCACATGCCCTTTGCCCCTGGACCCCCCAGGTCCATGGTCAACCACTTCAACCCAAACCTTTTTGCTCGAACGCTGTGCCGGAGTGGGCACATCCACATCGTCCACGTCCGAGGGCACTGCCGCTCTCTTCCGTGACACTCGAGCCTTTCTCCCCGCCTCCACCTGGAAGCCATCCCCGTGCACTTCCGCCACCACCGTGCCAATTTGCAACCCAGCCTCAACCTGGGTCTCTGACATGCCTCCCCCCCTCTCACCACCTGGAACCCCAGCAGCATCCAGGGCACCCACAAGCCCCTCAACTGTGATCTCTCCTGGGGTCCCTAACAGGTCGTGGAGGACTGAATCAATGGTAGCCTCCACGGCCCTGTCCTCACCCAGTGACACCACATCTTTGGTCTCCGGTGCCTGCCCGGCAGTGCATGTCTCTCTCGGAAGAGTTACACACTCTTCCTCCCTCAAGGCCTCCTCGACCTCCACACTCCAAGCCTTGTTCAAGGAAACCGACTCAGGTCGTGCCAAATTCAACGTCTCAAGGTCCTCTGATGCCTCCCAGTGTTACAAAAAACGCGATTCTAAAAGCTTAGAGATCTCCAGTGAATACTAGAAAGGACTGCCCTTCTAGCATCCAGCCTGTTACTGGGTTTTCGTAACAAGTAGTCAGTATCCTTGTCCAATTATCCATTAAAATTCAGTATGGTTCAATAGTGCTTTAGGATTACAACTGGTAGGCTACTAACTAGAGAAATTAAAATTTAATAAATTTATTAAGTCTATAAGTTGTCTAGAGGTATATTATCAAATTAAATTAATCATAGCAATCAAAATAAAATCAATCTCTCGAGTTCAATATTATTGTGCTGAAAGCACATATCACATTTATAATTCTTAAGTACCGTCAGGTACATTAACATTTAATAAGATATTACAAATATGTACAAGTGTGTGTATGCGTGTAAGTGCTCTTAAGTAGTTAGCTATGTCTCAAGACTCGAATAAGACTTAAACAAGTGACTGACAAAGTCCTCAAATAAACTAACTTCTTGACCGACTGGCAACCCGAACAGTCTGCTTGAACAACAAAGAATGCTAAGCCCAATAGCAATGCAATATCAAGCGACTGCGACACAGAATCAGGAACTGGGAAATAATATAACGACACTAAGTAGGGACCATCTGCAGATCCTCCACTAAAGTTACAAAACTCCCATAATACTGAATCTACGTTCAGCATAGGAAAACTGTGACTGTGACAATACACAGGAACCAGTACAAAATTAGGTCAGAAGCTATAGCTAAGGACCTGAGATGTTCAGAGTGTCTATGTGACACACAACCTCAGTACAACGTCGAAAATCACTAAGTCTTTACAATGTTCTGTGAACAAAGTTCTACAGAACTAACAAGAATAATGAGACAGACAATCTGTCCAACCAGCAAGCGAGTCTCCAGCAGACTGACTCAGACAGACAACTGTCCAACCAGCAAGCGAGAGCAGGTCAGACAGACAAGGTCCAACCAGCAAGCGAGTCTCTAGCAGACCAACTTCACGATCGATCACGTGATAGCTACGTGGACAACTGCAGCTCAGAAGCCGGCAGTATAACGAGCGACAAGCGATAATTACAGTAGTTTGACAATCAAGCCTAACTGAGCACATTTTATATACATCCTAACAACATAAGCTAAATAACAATATAACAGTCAAATAATAATATAAAGTCATACATTTACGATTTAGCTATTATCGCAAATATAAGCAATATAAAATTAAATGAAAAGGTAATATACATTATATATACATAATAATCATTGTAACCCATTCAGGGGTTGCAACACCCCCCCCAACACGACAGAGGGTCGCACTAGGAGTTGCATGAATGTCTTTCACATTATTTCTGGTTACTCATATCAATATTATTATCAAAATAAATATTAACGAGTCTCTCTTGTGCCAAGCACCTCTACAATTTCACAGCGTCCGTCACTAGGATATGCCCCTAGTACTAGGGCAGTACACAGTATCGTATCTCTTCATACTCGTGGTTATGTACATCAGTGTAGAGACAGGATAGCGCTGACAAGGAGGGCACGTTGAGGCTCGATCATAGTAGAGGAGACTGCATTCCACTCTTAAGTAGTGGTTGTGGAATGCGAGGCAGTATGAACATCTGAGTATGAAACAGCTTAAGGTGTGTAGTGAGGGGGGGGTCTGCGGCAGGACAGTGTTGCGTCACGCAGTACATCACCCGCACCACACTACTCACTCAACACTCAGCTTGTCTCCTCCTCACACAACATTACTGTGAATATATAAATATAATAATTAGACATGACATGAGTATATATAGTTAATATGGGCTGGAGGGATTAAGTTACTTTACTGAATTTGACATAGCAAGTAACAAAAGGTATTTGGGCATAAAATTACGTTAATTTAATGTAACTGATAATTATTAAGGACGTGACAGAGCGTCAGCAATTACATTACAATGACCACTTATGTGTTTTATACTAATAGAATAAGGTTGGATTCTGAGGGCCCACCTCATGATCCTAGCATTTTTACTTTTCATAGTGTTTATATAGGTGGATTGTGGTCAGAAAAAACGTTAATTTTAAATGGGGAAGTGCCCAAATACACGTCAAAATGTTCCAAGGACACCACAAGAGCTAGAGCCTCTTTCTCAATAGTGGCATAATTTTTCTGGTGTCGTTTAAGCTTAGATGAATAGTAACATATAGGATGGAGAATATCAGTGGATGTTGACTGTTGGAGCAGCACAGCACCCACTGCATAGCCACTCGCATCTATATGTAAAAAGAAGGGAAGATTGAAATTAGGACTCTTCAACACAGGAGCAGAGGATAGCAAGCGCTTCAACCTTTTGAACGAGTCTGAACAATCTCTAGTCCAGGTGAACTGAACTTTGCTACTAGTAAGCTCAGTGAGAGGAGCTGCAATCTGAGAAAAGTTTGGACAGAACCTGCGATAATATCCTGCCATACCCAGGAATCTCTGTACTCCTTTCCTATCCTGTGGCACTGGAAATTCAGAAATTGCACGAACCTTAGCCTCAATAGGAGCAACCTCACCTTGGCCGATACAAAAGCCTAGATAGGTAATCTTGGCTTGACCAAAACTACATTTAGCTAAGTTAACAGTGAAGTTGTAGTGCGCCAGTCTCTCAAACAATGCTCTGAGACGCGTCAAGTGCTGTTCCCACTCGTCACTGTACACCACTAAGTCGTCAAGGTAGGCTTCTACTCCTTCTAAGTTGTGGGTCAACTCGTTCATTATACGTTGGAATGAAGAAGCCGCGTTACATAGGCCGAAGGGGGTGACGAGGTAGTTAAACAATCCATCTTGAACAGTAAAAGCAGATATTTCTTGAGCACGTTCAGTAAGCGGGACTTGATAATAGCCTCGTAAGAGATCTAAACGGCTGACAAACTGGGCTCCTGACACACGGTCAATAAGGTCGTCAATGCGAGGTAGAGGATAACCATCAGGCAAGGTGACAGAGTTCACTTTCCTGTAATCAGTGCACATCCTGAAACTACCGTCAGGTTTAGGCACTAAAATACAGGGAGATGCCCATGGACTTTTACTGCGCTCAATAAGTCCGTGAGATAACAGAAAATCAACCTCTTCTCTCAATGCTTTATGCTTTGTTGGACTCATTCTATATGGTGATTGCTTAATGGGTGATGCTCCCTGTACATCAACGTCATGTACACCCAGAGTACAACGTTTAGGAACATCACCGAACAATTCAGGGAAATGCAAAATCATGTTTTTAATATCACCAGCTTTATCAATCCCAAGGTTACTAAGAAAATCGTCTAGTGACTGTAGAGTCACTGAATTTTCTAAACGAACCTCTATACCTCTAGAGATGTCAGGTAGACTGACGTTTTCTTCCTCTGTCCTAGGAAGAATAGAAGTAGTAGGTAGAGGACTAGCGTAGTATGCCTTAAGCTGGTTAACATGGTACACATGATTAGATTTCTTTTTCCCAGGCGTACGTACCAAATAATTTACGTCGCTAAGCTTTTTCACTACTTCCAGGGGACCATCATACCTGGCTTGTAGAGCATGACCTGGTACTAATTTCCGAGCCATCACCTTATCTCCTGCTTTAAAAGAACGAGAGACAGCACGCTTGTCATAATGTTGCTTCATTCTAGCTTGGGCTGAAACTAGGTTTTTCGAAGCTAGCTCTCTAGCGGCTGTCAAATGTTGCTGCATTAATGAAGGTGAAGTACTCAATGATGGATTTGATTTTCCTGTCCACACGTCTTTCAACACTGCGAGAGGACCACGCACTTGGTGTCCGAATATTAGTTCAAACGGACTAAATCCGAGACTTTCTTGCTCACTTTCTCTCATAGCGAACAGAAGAAAAGGTATACCCTCATCCCAGTCTCTAGAAAAATGTTCACAATAAGCTCTCATCATGGACTTCAGTGTCTGATGAAATCTCTCTAGAGCACCTTGTGACTGTGGATGATAACTGGTTGAAAGTACAGACTTTATTCCTAGGTGGGATAATGCTTCTCGAAAGATCTTAGAAGTGAAATTAGATCCCTGATCTGATTGTATCTCTCGTGGCAATCCAACCTGGGAGAAAAATTTCATCAGCGCTCTCACAATAGCACGAGCATTAATTTTTCTCATAGGAATAGCTTCGGGATAGCGTGTTGCAGCGTCCATAATAGTAAATAAGTATTGGTTTCCTAGTTTGGTTCTAGGCAAAGGACCAACACAATCAATAATAAGACGTGAGAATGGTTCACCATGCACGGTGATAGGAATGAGAGGCGCAGGTGGAGGTGTGTGCGCTGGCTTGCCTGTCACTTGACACACGTGGCAACGTCGCACATGATCAGCTACTGTTTCCTTCATCTTTGGCCAAGTAAAATGTTTTGCCAGTTTACCGAGTGTCTTCTTGACACCCAAATGTCCTCCTATGGGACTATTGTGAGCAAAATCAATGGCTTGTTCACGAAATGTAACTGGTAACACTACTAGATGCTTGACTGTGGTGGAAACACTATCAGCTGACAACTTACATGTATTTTTCTCCATCAGTACACCGTTACTATAATAGTAACAATTATCGAGATCCTTTGCTTCACTCTCAGTAACTGCTATATCTCTCAGTCTTTCCAGTGACTGATCAACAAACTGATCCTTGATTAAATCATCATGAGTTAGAAATTTAACGTCAGTTGTGTCCTGACTAGGTTGATGACCGGGGGGAGTCAGTGTTAATGATCCTGGGCGCAGAGCGTCACTAAACAACATATTCAACCCCAAATCATTGTCATCCACTAACTCAACAGGAGACAAGGATGGTTGTTGAATCTTTGACATAGCTCTAGTAATTGCGCTGAGAGGAAATAAAATAGGTTTCTCTCTACAAGCTTCAATGGCATAATTATCATCAGTGTTATTATCAATCACAAGTGGTTCTTTACATATACCAGCATGAAGGATATCGTTCCCTATCAACAAGTCCACTGACCTGATGGGAAATACACCACTGGATATACCCACTGAAATATAACCAGTATAATAGCTTGTTTCAATATAAACTTTGTGCAGAGGCACTTTTATAACAGCCCCTCCATAGGCTTCTAACAATACATCTATCTTGCAATAGGTATCGTCAGTTATGGGCAGTACATCTTCTCTTAATAACGTGAGATAACTGCCAGTGTCTCTGAAAGAAATTATCTCAGTTAGATGTGATTCGTCAAATCCTACTTTATCTCTCGAAAAGTAAGGACTCATCGCTGAACGAATCTTTTCGTCAGATACACTTTCTGACGCTAGTCATCTATCCTGAGTAACATTATCTAAAACAGTAGGATCAGAGGTATTGCTAGGATTTTGGTGCCTTTGTTGCTCGGAAGAGGATACGACTTGAGTGGGGGCGCCAGCCGCACGACTGTTTCTCGTATCTCTTTCTAACTTATAGCAATACTCTCTAGTATGTCCTTTTCTGTTACAATAGGTACATTTAACTTTCTTCTTCTCGATACCAGATTTCTGTCTAGCCACAGAGACAGATTCAGGATTGTGAGTTTTCCTGGTAAAGGTACGAGAAGTTACAGTAGCAGGTACATCAGGCCGGCAATGAGCAGCTGATTTAGGTTGCCAACTTCTAGGACAATTTTTAGTTACCTTGTTTCTTTGTGTTTTAGTACGTACAAGTTTGTGAGAAATCTCGTAATTGTCTGCTAATGCTGCAGTTTCCAGAATATCTGAGGTAGTATGATCGATCAGATATTCTTGTATGTCAGCAGGCATACAGTTGTTAAACTCTTCGTGTAGTAACAACTGAACAAGACTGTCGTAGTTGTTACACTTGGCAGCTCTACACCACCTCTCAAATGCAACTTTTTTCTCACGAGCAAACTCTACACAAGTTTGATCTTGTCGTCGTTGTAACGTACGAAATGCTCTTTGATAACTTACAGGTAACAAGTTATACGTCTCTAGAATTGTTTGTTTGACAGCGTCATAACTAATGTACTTGGCAAATGGCAAAGCTGCAGTACAAGTTTGAGCTCTTCCCGTCAACGCTGTATGCAGCAATGTTGCCCAGTGCTTACGTGGCCAGTTCATAGCACGAGCCTGGTTCTCAAACACATCAAAATATGTGTCTAAGTCACTTTCAAAAAACTTAGGAACCATGGATGCAGCTTTCTGCACATTAAATGTGTCCTGTGATCTATCAGTCTGTTGTCTTAACAGACGAACATTTTCTCTTTGGAAATCTTCTTCGTTCAATCTCCTCTGTGCCTCTATTTGTGCAGTCTGCAACATAATGAGGCGTTCAAACCTCTCAAACTGTTCCTGAGAGATAGGACCAGTGGGTAATGGAGGAGTAGGGAAATTAACATGGTCTGGACGGTCCTTAGGTCGGACACTTCGTCCAGCCGTCTCTAGAGAGTCTAGATCTGGTCTAGGATAAGTAAATACAGGTGTATCATACACTGTACTAGTATTAGGCTGTGTCATACTACCAGCTATACTCTGTACTATAGTGTCAGTGAAGGAAGGAGCGAGCGAGAACTGAGCTACACTAGGCTCAGACACTAGGCTCACTTCTGCTCTAGTTGCTCTTTCTTCTTCATCAAATAGAGTCATACTTCCTAATTGTGACACTAGGCTTTCTGAATCTGAATCATAATCAGACATCTCTGTATGAGCAGGAAACAATATATCTTTAATTAATGCTCTGACAGTTTCAGCGGTGTAATTCCTGTTATACGTCACACCGAGATATTTGGCTACTTGCCAACACGTCTGAAGTTTTAATGTACTTAACTCAGACAAAGTCAGAGTATCAATTAACTGTTTCACTTTGGCATACATCACGAAAATAATTGTACTACGAGAGAGTGATTATGGGAAACTATAATCCTAATAGGAATTTTAGTGTTGGTTGTCTTAGAGCTAGAACTCATAAACAGTATTTCCATCTCCTTGGATCAAGAGACTCAGTCAGGTACATACATCCACCTGGTATGTTGTACAAGACTAAACTCAAAGTCTTCAGATTAGGAAAGTACTCAAAGTGTTTGATCATAGATTACGAGTATGTCAAACTGGACAATTTCTCCAACACCTTGGATCAAGAGCCTCCCGGACAGGCCCCCATTTGTTACAAAAAACGCGATTCTAAAAGCTTAGAGATCTCCAGTGAATACTAGAAAGGACTGCCCTTCTAGCATCCAGCCTGTTACTGGGTTTTCGTAACAAGTAGTCAGTATCCTTGTCCAATTATCCATTAAAATTCAGTATGGTTCAATAGTGCTTTAGGATTACAACTGGTAGGCTACTAACTAGAGAAATTAAAATTTAA
Organism: Cherax quadricarinatus; assembly: GCF_038502225.1. Taxonomy (NCBI): domain Eukaryota; kingdom Metazoa; phylum Arthropoda; class Malacostraca; order Decapoda; family Parastacidae; genus Cherax; species Cherax quadricarinatus. The sequence goes on from NW_027195621.1 coordinate 77,968, forward strand.
TAAATTTATTAAGTTGTCTCGAGATATATTATCAAATTAAATTAATCACAGCAATCAAAATAAAATCAATCTCTCGAGTTCAATATTATTGTGCTGAAAGCACATATCACATTTATAATTCTTAAGTACCGTCAGGTACATTAACATTTAATAAGATATTACAAATATGTACAAGTGTGTGTATGCGTGTAAGTGCTCTTAAGTAGTTAGCTATGTCTCAAGACTCGAATAAGACTTAAACAAGTGACTGACAAAGTCCTCAAATAAACTAACTTCTTGACCGACTGGCAACCCGAACAGTCTGCTTGAACAACAAAGAATGCTAAGCCCAATAGCAATGCAATATCAAGCGACTGCGACACAGAATCAGGAACTGGGAAATAATATAACGACACTAAGTAGGGACCATCAGCAGATCCTCCACAAAAGTTACAAAACTCCCATAATACTGAATCTATGTTCAGCATAGGAAAAACGCGACTGTGACAATACACAGAAACCAGTACAAAATTAGGTCAGAAGCTATAGCTAAGGACCTGAGATGTTCAGAGTGTCTATGTGACACACAACCTCAGTACAACGTCGAAAATCACTAAGTCTATACAATGTTCTGTGAACAAAGTTCTACAGAACTAACAAGAATAATGAGACAGACAATCTGTCCAACCACCAAGCGAGTCTAGAGCAGACTGAATACTTCACGAGAGGTGAGGACATTTCCCCCCCCCCCTCGATCACGTGATAGCTACGTGGACAACTGCAGCTCAGAAGCCGGCAGTATAACGAGCGACAAGCGATAATTACAGTAGTTTGACAATCAAGACTAACTGAGCACATTTTATATACATCCTAACAACATAAGCTAAATAACAATATAACAGTCAAATAATAATATAAAGTCATACATTTACGATTTAGCTATTATCGCAAATATAAGCAATATAAAATTAAATGAAAAGGTAATATACATTTATATATACATAATAATCATTGTAACCCATTCAGGGGTTGCAACAGTTATTGACCACCCTCATAACACCTCATAACACTTAACTAAACATAAAAATCATTGTAAATTTATTTGGTGAAAAATATAATTACGCATATATGTTCCTAAAAAGTATATTAAATCTGCTGCTTCTTACCCAGTAAAGAAGAAAAACTAGAAAAAAAAATTTAACCTTTTTTTAGACAGAATATGCTTAGACTATGTATGTAATTAGTAATTCAGAATATATAATAAATAATTCTAATATTGTAATGACATTTCATTTATTTTAAATCTTATATGTTGAAGCGTCTAGCTTCAACAGAGACACTTGGGCACAGAAAACTTCAACAATCTAATACACAGATATAAAAACGGAGACTTATGCAGGCAGCAGAAGACATAGCTATGAGGTCTATGTAAGTTCATTCAGGTATACACAAATAAGTTACATAGATTATCATACATAGCAGCATATGTGTAGAGAACATAGGATAACCTCAAAAAAATCAGAGTGACCTATTTCCATTAGGGTCCATTGGTGGCCATTAGGTGACCATGAGGTGGACCAAACTTGTGGCCCTGACTTACAGGTAAACACACTTTCAGCTGCTATATCTCACCACTTCCTCTCCATGCCTCTGCATAAGACTGAAAAAATCTGCTTTGCGGGGAAAACATTATTGACAAGTGTTGTACATATATCTTAGTCGTCATTCCGAGGATATTTAGAAACTTCAAAATTAGATCATACGGGTACAGGAAATTCTCATACAATACCCTCGTTAGATCATCTAAAGTTTCTTTAACAACTATGAGACTTTATTCTAATACCAAATATCACCAAAATATTGTTGCTGGAGCATAAGATAAGTTTGATTTCAGAATTTTAGATATTTTTTTTTATATTTTATTTAAAACACACATTACAATAAATAAATAAAAACATACAGAGCCAGATAATACAAAAACAATTATGTCCTCATAATCAAAACACACTGGTCGTGTTACACTCCCTTTAAGAAGTTTCCTCTTCACACGACTCAGTACAACCCCCAACACGTGTGTGAATAACAACATTACACAATATTATACCCGACATCAATCAAATCATTTCAAGTTACAATAATATGTGACTTAGTACACTACACACACCTGATACATGTAAAATGTCTTTATACAAAAACAAAGGAAAGCTGTGCAAGAATACTAATTAAAACCAATTCTCAATTCTCAATCAGCAATATACTCATTAATTAAGTACATGTAATAAAATATGTTTGAGCAGTACCCCCACAACCCCCCGTACACCCACAACCCCCCTCCAGTACCCCAACAACCCCCCCGTACACCCACAACCCCCCCAGTACCCCCACAACCCTCCTCCTTTTCACTCCAGATCATACCATTGTTCACTGTACGCAGAAACGAATAACCAACATAATTTAAACCTTGAATATAGTATATTGCTGACTGTAAAAAATTTCCTCTTTAGTATAAGAAGCATAGATAATGTCGACATGACAAATGATATTTAGAAAAATGATCATAAGATTGAACTTAGTATTATGGCTAACTAAAAACCGTTTATATAATTATGAATGCCGTCATCCATGAGAACATTACACATGATATAGTCACGGACTCGCATATTACAAATACACATATGTACAAAAGTTGATACGTTATATCACATGACTTACGAAAATTTATATTCACAGGAACTATGTCAGCGTCATACATGCCCATTAACTTACGTAAGATTATAAAAAATACCGAATCCATTTATTAAGCGTCCTCGCATCCCCATGCTCAATATTCACATTAATTAAGCACATTCAATGACAAATATTTTTGCGTAGTTCAACCCCCCCCCCATTTACCTCAGATCATCAAACTGGACAATCTAACCCTAGGACATAGTATCTCGATGACAAAAAACATCTTTCCAATAGTGTAATATACATACTGTTATGTGCACATTACAATTTGACATTACGAAAATTAACACAAGGTTGAACTTATTATTATGACCAACACAAAGCCCTGTTTATAGTTAAGAATGTCATCAGTCATGGTAACATTACTCCTGGTACATTCACAGACTCACTTTTTACATATATATGTACAAAAGTCGAAACATGACATATGATTGAACAATATGTCCACAGGATTTATAACAGTGCCCTACATGCCCGGTAACATATATAAAAATATAAAAATACCGAACCAATTTGGTCCGCCCCTTCGCTTCCCCATGACCACCCATGATAAAACACATCTACATTTAAAGCTTGGTCCCATCAAGAGAGTTTTCTATCAAAAATTTATGAGAGGAATACACTCATCCCCCCCACTCATCTGGATGAGACCAATCCCATTCAATCATTACACCATTAATTCTCGCAACCTACGCACATTCATACCTCTACACTGAACTGGAATTTCTATATCCCATCTCCTTCTATACACGACCTCATTCCTACACTTTGTTTTATAAAAATGTCCAGCTAAAGTCCGTATTCGCACTTCCCCCTCCACCTCCCTCATAGCCCACGATATAGTAATATAATCCACTACCAAACACATGACCGCCCTTCTCACTCTATCACCCACTCCTTCTATGTCCAAACTCAATGCTTTCAATACCATTAACCTATCTCCTCCAACCATATCCAAGACTACGAAACCATAGACGTACCCTTGCGATACCCTCACATAAAATACACCATATGATATGCAGTCTCCGCCTCCCCACACAAAACACATGTGGACTGCACAATTCTCATGTGATACAAACGTATTTTAGTGGGTAATATCCCATGTAAAAACCTATACATAGTTTTCCGCGCCCTTGACTTTAAACGTAACTTACGAAACGCACCCCAGATACCTGCCCAATTATATAAAGGAAAGACACTCTCCCCCTCCATCACCTCGTTTCCCCTCACAGTCCTCCCCAAAACTCTCACCAACACTTTTCCCGGTATGCTAACCCTCAATAAAAATCTCAAAATACACATACACTCCTCCAATTCCCTACCCCCCCCCTAGCCCCACCACCACTGCCGCACATCGTCCATAACCTCACTCACCCTTACACCCCGATCCCCACCCAACAGTATATGTTTCACATACATACTTTTCAGTCTACTACATAGTGGAATTAATCCTAATCCTCCCCTCCTAATGATGTTGCCACGACTGTCTGCTTAAGCCAATGATAACCATATCCCCAAATAAAACACATTACCTTCTTCTGGACCAACCTCACATCATTCTTCATAAACAGATAAACCATTACCACATGCCACAATTTAGAGTAAATGATTGTATTTATAACTATGACCCTCTGATGGATCATCAGCCCACTCGTCCGTATTCCCCCCAATCTCCTTAATACTCCTTGCACAACCCTTACGGAGTTGGCCTCTCTAGCTTCTTGCTCTGTCCTTCTGTATAATACTCCACATACTTTAATTTGATCTACTACCTGCCAACTATACTTTTGTCCCAAGTTTCCTCCCACCCATGAACCAACCTCTAACAATTTAAACTCAACTCCATTAAGACACATACTTGTTGCCCAAATAAATATCTCAACGATTCGACCTACATTCCTTAATCCCTCCTCTCCCCCAACTAAAACCATTGTATCGTCAACATACCCAACTATACCAGGAGCACCCCGCTGCCGTGCCCCCCCCTTTCTTCTACCCCAACATTAATCATCCTGTATAAAGGATCTTGTAGACATGCAAATAGGATCTGAGATATAGGATATCCCTGTCTCAGTCCCCTACCCATACTAACTACCTTCCCCATACGTCCATTGATTTGCACCTGTAGCACTGCGCCATGGTATAATGTTTCCGCCCATCGGACAATTTCCTCGCCTAAACCCATGCGCCTCATTATCATCCATAACGTCTCTCGCTTTACACAATTATAAGCAGCCTTCCAATCCAAAGCAAGTACACCCCCTCCACTCGTTCTACAATCATTTATAAAATATAGCAACAATATGGCGCTGAGTATCCGACGTAGGGTGAACACTGTCGGCGTTGAGCTGCTTCGTGGGGCGATTTCCCCCTCTACGGCGCAGGTGTTACTTCCGGCAATCATCAGGGAAACGTACGGAGTGCAGGATGATGAGGTTTATGGTGTGGCCCTGAATGGGGCCTATCGTCTATTCGTCAAGTTAAATTCGACGGCTGTGTACGAGTCGTTAGTGACGAAATTTGAGCATGTGAGTATTGATGTAACTCCAGCTGTCAAAGTGCGACTCATAGACGTCTCTCGCCACTATACGTGGGTGAAGTTGCGAAATGTCCCCTTCGAGGCTGACGAGGAGGACTTACGGAAGGTGTTTGCAGCTTATGGTACCGTGCATCTGGCAACCCAAGGCAAGTGGGCGGCAGGTGCGTACATGGGACGTCCGGAGGGTACATTCTCCCTCAAAATGACACTGAGGCACCCGATCCCGTCATACGTCGTGATGCTGGAGTCCTGGAGGTTACCTGGAGGTTATTCCGGGGATCAACGCCCCCGCGGCCCGGTCCACGACCAGGCCTCCCGATGGATCAGGGCCTGATCAACTAGGCTGTTACTGCTGGCCGCACGCAGTCCGACGTACGAGCCACAGCCCGGCTGATCCGGCACTGACTTTAGGTATCTGTCCAGCTCTCTCTTGAAGGCAGCCAGGGGTTTATTGGCAATTCCCCTAATGCTTGATGGGAGGCTGTTGAACAGTTTTGGGCCCCGGACACTTATGGTGTTTTCTCTTAGTGTACCAATGGCGCCCCTACTTTTTATTGGCGGCATTTTGCATCGCCTGCCCAGTCTTTTACTTTCGTAGGGAGTGATTTCTGTGTGCAGATTTGGGACCATTCCTTCCAAGATTTTCCAAGTGTAGATTATGATATATCTCTCCCTCCTGCGTTCCAACGAGTACAAGTCAAGTGCTTCCAAGCGTTCCCAGTAGTTAAGGTGCTTGACAGAACTTATACGTGCAGTAAAGGATCTCTGTACACTCTCTAGATCTGCGATTTCACCTGCTTTGTATGGAGATGTTAATGTACAGCAGTATTCCAGCCTAGAGAGAACAAGTGATTTGAAAAGGATCATCATGGGCTTGGCATCTCTCGTTTTGAAAGTTCTCATTATCCATCCTATCATTTTCTTTGCACGTGCGATCGTGGCACTGTTGTGATCCTTGAAAGTGAGATCCTCAGACATTACTACTCCCAGGTCCCTTACATTATTTTTCCGCTCTATTGTATGGCCGGAGTCAGTAGTATACTCTGTTCTAGTTATTATCTCCTCCAGTTTTCCATAACGGAGTAGTTGGAATTTGTCCTCATTGAACATCATATTGTTTACCGTTGCCCACTGGAAAACTTTGTTTATATCTTCTTGGAGGTTAACCGCGTCCTCAGCAGATGACAGCCTCATGCAGATCCTAGTATCATCCGCAAAGGATGATACGGTGCTGTGGTGTATATCTCTGTTTATGTCTGATATGAGGATAAGGAATAAGATGGGGGCGAGTACTGTGCCTTGTGGAACAGAGCTCTTCACTATGGCAGCCTCCGATTTAACTCTGTTGACCACTACTCTTTGTGTTCGATTTGTTAGGAAGTTGAAGATCCATCTCCCCACTTTCCCAGTTATTCCTTTAGCACGTATTTTATGGGCTATTACGCCATGATCGCATTTGTCAAATGCTTTTGCAAAGTCTGTGTATATTACATCTGCATTCTGATTTTCTTCCAGTGCATCCAAGGCCATGTCATAGTGATCCAGTAGTTGTGAGAGGCAGGAGCGACCTGCCCTGAACCCATGTTGCCCTGGATTGTGCAGATTTTGGGAATCCAGGTGATTTGCAATCCTGCTTCTTAGCACTCTTTCAAAGATTTTTATGATGTGGGACGTCAGAGCTATTGGTCTATAGTTCTTAGCTAATGCTTTGCTGCCACCTTTATGGAGCGGGGCTATATCCGTTGTTTTAAGTGACTGTGGAATTTCACCCATGTCCAAGCTCCTCCTCCATAGTGTACTTAGGGCACGCGAGAGGGGTTTCTTGCAGTTCTTAATGAAAACAGAGTTCCACGAGTCTGGGCCCGGGGCTGAGTGCATAGGCATGTTGTCAATGGCTTTTTCGAAATCTATCGGAGTTAGGGTAATGTCGGAAATCTGGCATACATTTATGGAGTTTTGAGGCTCATTCATGAAGAAATCATTTGGGTCGTCGATCCTCAGACCGATTAGTGGTTCACTAAACACAGAGTCGTACTGGGATTTCAATATTTCACTCATTTCCTTGTTGTCGTCTGTGTAAGTCCCATCCTGTCTGAGTAAGGGCCCGATACTAGATGTGGTATTTGCCTTGTTTTTGGCATATGAAAAGAAATATTTTGAATTTCTTTCAATTTCACTAATAGCTTTAAGCTCCTCCTGCCTCTCCTGGTTCCTGTAAGAGTCATTTAGCTTAAGTTCGATAGTTTCCACTTCCCTGGTCAGCGCCTCCTTTCGTGTATCAGATATTCTAGCACTCCTGAGGAGCTCAGTGACTCTTCGTCGTCTTCTGTAGAGGGAGCGTCTTTTTCTCTCCAGTTTACTCCTGCTCTTCTTCTTTCTTAGGGGAATATGCCTAGAACATGCTTCGGCTACCAGGAAGTTGATCCTTTCAAGGCACTGGTTTGGGTCCATGTCATTTAAGACATCTTCCCAACATGTTTCGTTTAGGACATGGTTTACCTGGTCCCAGTTGATGTTCTTGTTGTTGAAATTGTATTTTGTGAAGACACCTTCACCGGTACATGCATTCTGCTGTTCAGGACCCCTATGCATGTACGTCTGGACTTCGATTAGATTGTGATCGGAATTAGTTGTTTTTGATATTCTTATGTCTCTTATCAGGTCCTCATTATTTGTGAAGATAAGGTCAAGTGTGTTTTCTAGTCTTGTTGGCTCCACTATCTGCTGGCTTAAGGTGTGTTTTTCGCAGAGACTTAGTAGCTCATGTGTGTGTGACCTTTCATCTGCGCTACCTCCGGGGATTGTTTCAGCTATAACATTATTTGCTACATTTTTCCATTTTGTATGCCTTAGGTTGAAATCACCAAGCAGTAAGATGTTTGGGGATGGAGCTGGAAGGTTTTCCAAACAGTAATCGATTTTCAGTAGCTGTTCCTTGAACTGTTGGGAGGTTGTATCTGGTGGCTTGTATACAACCACAATGACTAGGTTTTGGTTCTCGATCTTTATTGATAGAACTTCAACTACCTCATTTGTGGTGTTCAGCAACTCCGTGCAGATAAGGGACTCTTTGACATACAGGCCAACCCCCCCTTGTTGCCTGTTTTTTCTGTCGCATCTAAAAAGGTTGTAACCACTTATCCATATTTCACTGTCAAAGTGATCTTTTGTGTGAGTCTCTGTGAAGGCTGCAAACATTGCATTAGACTCCACTAGAAGTCCACTGATAAAAGGTATTTTGTTGTTGGTGGATGGCTTAAGGCCCTGTATATTAGCAAATATGAACGAGGTTGTATTCTGTGTTTGTTGGGGGGATTTTGTTATTGGCATCAGTAGTTGTAATTCTGGAGGGCCATGGGTGGCCACTGGCTGCGCCTCCAGTCCAACAAGGCTCCAAGGTGGTGGACTATTTTTGTTATTTCCTTCCATTTTCTTTTTTCGTTTCCTGCCACTAAAAAATCACCTGGAGTTGGGTAGTCGTAGCTACTATTGTTTGTCCTGTGGGGTCTGTGCCTCCTGGTCCCTTTTAGATGGTATGCAGGGCACTCGATGTTGTAACACTGCTTCTGGAGGACCGAGGAGTGGCACATTTTTGGGTGAAAGAAAGTACAGGAAGAAGAGCGACACACTCCTTTAGACAGGAGGTCGCTACATTTTTTGGGATGGTCAAAGTTGCATGTCCCATTTTTTTCCCCTGTTATTCCATGCTTACAGATGCCCCAAGCATAATATTTGCACAAATTCACCTTTGGTTGAGAATTGTTGGGAGGTGTGTTGTCAATTTCTGCAGGTTCTGGGACTGCACTATAATCCTCAGTATCCAAGCCAGGGCCACCCCGTCCTGGATTCCATCTACTTTCCCCAGTAGAGGAAGGAGACTCCTCTCCAACATCTGTACTGTGGGCCACGGTCTTGTGCAATGATGGTTGTATATTTACTGTTTTTGTGGTGGTTTGGGTAGTGTCCCTAGGAGAGTCTGGGCTGGCAGTAAGGCTGGGGGCTGGGTCTGGGTCAGCACTGGGGCTGGGGGATGGGGCTGGGGCTATGACTGTGATGGTTGCAGAAGAGTCTACTCCAGAGGAGGGCTCCTCTACTACATCTGTACTAGGGGATATGGCATTGGTAGCTGTGGAGGAGTCTTTAACTGAATCCAGATTTTCACAATGGCTGGGGGCTGGGTCTGGGTCAGCCCTAAGGCTGGGCACTGAACTAGCTGTTGTTTTTGTTTCCCGTGTTTTTTCTAGTGTGTATCTGCTTATTTTTGGGTCAGTTGTTGTAGACTGGGCATTCTCTGTGTTAGACTTTACTCCTCTCCTATCTTCCCATGCTCTATATATTCCAGGTAGACTATTCAATAGTTCCTCCTTTTTCTCGTGTTTATTGTTTATTAACCTCCTGAGTGCTTTCCTGATATCTATCCATAGTTCCACATCCCTGTTGCAGATCCAGAAACACCTATCTAGATAGATGTCATTTTTGGTTGCAGTGTTTATTCTTGCACAGGTAACATGATGTTTTGAAAAGCAAAGGTTGCATGTGATTCTAGATTGTTTCCCAAGAGCCTTTCCACATGTCCCACAGGTATACTGTACTGCCATCCTGCCTGTATCCTATTTGCAACTGGGTACCACAAGAGCTTGATCTTCACTTTACCTTTCAGCTCTGCACGCAGGTGTGGGTGTTATAGGTCAATACATGGGTATGTGGGATGTAATTAGCATGGAGACTTATTACCCATTAAAAACTTTTATGTTGTATAACATCATATATCATACATCCTACAGCATCTGATTCCTGTCATGATCACTGCTGTTTATCTTGTCCTGGACAGTTATATGTAGTGGTGGTGGCTGGGTTTCGGTGATGAAAGGTAGTTCGGTGGTCAGGAGAATTGGGTATGGGTGCCAATAGGGGGGGTGAGGACCATCCCTTCTGGTTGGGGTGTCGGAGGGGGAGGGTGGCGAGAGGATTTGGTGGTGGTTTATCCTTTTCCACTATCCAGTCACTGCATGTTCACTGTTTCCCTGCACATCAATCAACTATCTCTTATTTTATTATTTCTACTATGGCTTAATACTTATCCAGTTTGTATCCCCACGTCTCCACTTTGCTTGGTTTGGTGATAAGTGGGTCCATGGTATGGGTACCAGCAGGGAGGGAACAACCCCCGCTGGTTGGGGTACGAAGGGGCGGGGGGAGAGGTGGGGGGATCAGTGGGGTGACCGTAAACTTGAGCAGTTGTTCCCATATAATTACACCATAGCTTACACTAGCACTCGGTTTTAAAGGATTACTCTCATCCACAATTCAGTACACTATATCACTGCCTATTCAAATCCTTTTTCCTCGTTATAACACCTGTACGATAGTTTACATTTCTCTGTCGCCTCTGGCAATAATTTTCCTGGTGAGTGGTCAACCCATATATATATTCCATATATTGTACACTATGTATTGGGTATTTAACGGTCGTATGCTCAATTTATGTATGCTGTGATTCCCTGCACCTCAATGCTACCATCACTCGTTTCATATCTGTTGACTATAGTAGTTACTTATCCGTTATTAACACTTCACTGGACCTCTGGCAATAGTTCGCTAGTGCCAGTCGCTTGTAAGATATTCCCCTTTCTACACTATATTGTAGAGGTAACGGTTGTATGCTCAAATTATGTATGCTGTGATTCCCTGCACCTCAATGCTACCATCACTCGTTTCATATCTTATGACTATAGTAGTTTCTTATCCGTTATTAACACTTCACTGGGCCTCTGGCAATAGTTCGCTAGTGCCAGTCGCTTGTAAGATATTCCCCTTTCTACACTATATATTGAACGCTATACTTGGGGATAATTTGGATTACTCTTATCTACAATTTAGTTCACTATGCCACTGCACATATATATCCTTGTCACTCACTATATTACTTATAGATAGATAGATCGATATTCGTTTATTTCCACTTGTGTCGACACCCGGCAATAATTCACTAGTGCTGGTCAGGCCTATTTCCCACGGTAACCGTTTCTCCACCGGCACTCTCTATGTGACACTATAATCACTATTTTCCTATTTAGCGTTCACTGATATTCCTTTTTTGTTTGTTCAAAGGAGTATATGCACTTTATGGTTGCACACGCTTATTTCCCGCATTCTGTTCCCTTCACTGCCATCAAGACACGCAGTTTTTGACGGAGCACAAACGCGCGCGACTGTCCCCTCTGTGCCATCGGCACATTTGAAAGGTGGTGTGGGTTTATTGATAAAGGAGGCGAGCCCGTTTGTGTTGCAAGGACGTGAGCGGGGTGGGGGGGGGAGGGTGTGGCGTGTGGATGGGTGGTGGATGGGGCAGAGGGTAACCTTTGTAAGTGTGTATGCACCAGCTGAAAATGATATGAAAGTAAAGAGGGATTTTGTGTGTGATGATCTAGTTTTTGCCTTCCGTGGTTTACCTGAAGTGGCCATCGTAGGTGGGGACTGGAATTGTGTGATCAGGAGAGCGGATGTGGGGCTATATCCGTTGTTTTAAGTGACTGTGGAATTTCACCCATGTCCAAGCTCCTCCTCCATAGTGTACTTAGGGCATGCGAGAGGGGTTTCTTGCAGTTCTTAATGAAAACAGAGTTCCACGAGTCTGGGCCCGGGGCTGAGTGCATAGGCATGTTGTCAATGGCTTTTTCGAAATCTATCGGAGTTAGGGTAATGTTGGAAATCTGGCATACATTTATGGAGTTTTGAGGCTCATTCATGAAGAAATCATTTGGGTCGTCGATCCTCAGACCGATTAGTGGTTCACTAAACACAGAGTCGTACTGGGATTTCAATATTTCACTCATTTCCTTGTTGTCGTCTGTGTAAGTCCCATCCTGTCTGAGTAAGGGCCCGATACTAGATGTGGTATTTGCCTTGTTTTTGGCATATGAAAAGAAATATTTGGAATTTCTTTCAATTTCACTAATAGCTTTAAGCTCCTCCTGCCTCTCCTGGTTCCTGTAAGAGTCATTTAGCTTAAGTTCGATAGTTTCCACTTCCCTGGTCAGCGCCTCCTTTCGTGTATCAGATATTCTAGCATTCCTGAGGAGCTCAGTGACTCTTCGTCGTCTTCTGTAGAGGGAGCGTCTTTTTCTCTCCAGTTTACTCCTGCTCTTCTTCTTTCTTAGGGGAATATGCCTAGAACATGCTTCGGCTACCAGGAAGTTGATCCTTTCAAGGCACTGGTTTGGGTCCATGTCATTTAAGACATCTTCCCAACATGTTTCGTTTAGGACATGGTTTACCTGGTCCCAGTTGATGTTCTTGTTGTTGAAATTGTATTTTGTGAAGACACCTTCACCGGTACATGCATTCTGCTGTTCAGGACCCCTATGCATGTACGTCTGGACTTCGATTAGATTGTGATCGGAATTAGTTGTTTTTGATATTCTTATGTCTCTTATCAGGTCCTCATTATTTGTGAAGATAAGGTCAAGTGTGTTTTCTAGTCTTGTTGGCTCCACTATCTGCTGGCTTAAGGTGTGTTTTTCGCAGAGACTTAGTAGCTCATGTGTGTGTGACCTTTCATCTGCGCTACCTCCGGGGATTGTTTCAGCTATAACATTATTTGCTACATTTTTCCATTTTGTATGCCTTAGGTTGAAATCACCAAGCAGTAAGATGTTTGGGGATGGAGCTGGAAGGTTTTCCAAACAGTAATCGATTTTCAGTAGCTGTTCCTTGAACTGTTGGGAGGTTGTATCTGGTGGCTTGTATACAACCACAATGACTAGGTTTTGGTTCTCGATCTTTATTGATAGAACTTCAACTACCTCATTTGTGGTGTTCAGCAACTCCGTGCAGATAAGGGACTCTTTGACATACAGGCCAACCCCCCCTTGTTGCCTGTTTTTTCTGTCGCATCTAAAAAGGTTGTAACCACTTATCCATATTTCACTGTCAAAGTGATCTTTTGTGTGAGTCTCTGTGAAGGCTGCAAACATTGCATTAGACTCCACTAGAAGTCCACTGATAAAAGGTATTTTGTTGTTGGTGGATGGCTTAAGGCCCTGTATATTAGCAAATATGAACGAGGTTGTATTCTGTGTTTGTTGGGGGGATTTTGTTATTGGCATCAGTAGTTGTAATTCTGGAGGGCCATGGGTGGCCACTGGCTGCGCCTCCAGTCCAACAAGGCTCCAAGGTGGTGGACTATTTTTGTTATTTCCTTCCATTTTCTTTTTTCGTTTCCTGCCACTAAAAAATCACCTGGAGTTGGGTAGTCGTAGCTACTATTGTTTGTCCTGTGGGGTCTGTGCCTCCTGGTCCCTTTTAGATGGTATGCAGGGCACTCGATGTTGTAACACTGCTTCTGGAGGACCGAGGAGTGGCACATTTTTGGGTGAAAGAAAGTACAGGAAGAAGAGCGACACACTCCTTTAGACAGGAGGTCGCTACATTTTTTGGGATGGTCAAAGTTGCATGTCCCATTTTTTTCCCCTGTTATTCCATGCTTACAGATGCCCCAAGCATAATATTTGCACAAATTCACCTTTGGTTGAGAATTGTTGGGAGGTGTGTTGTCAATTTCTGCAGGTTCTGGGACTGCACTATAATCCTCAGTATCCAAGCCAGGGCCACCCCATCCTGGATTCCATCTACTTTCCCCAGTAGAGGAAGGAGACTCCTCTCCAACATCTGTACTGTGGGCCACGGTCTTGTGCAATGATGGTTGTATATTTACTGTTTTTGTGGTGGTTTGGGTAGTGTCCCTAGGAGAGTCTGGGCTGGCAGTAAGGCTGGGGGCTGGGTCTGGGTCAGCACTGGGGCTGGGGGATGGGGCTGGGGCTATGACCGTGATGGTTGCAGAAGAGTCTACTCCAGAGGAGGGCTCCTCTACTACATCTGTACTAGGGGATATGGCATTGGTAGCTGTGGAGGAGTCTTTAACTGAATCCAGATTTTCACAATGGCTGGGGGCTGGGTCTGGGTCAGCCCTAAGGCTGGGCACTGAACTAGCTGTTGTTTTTGTTTCCCGTGTTTTTTCTAGTGTGTATCTGCTTATTTTTGGGTCAGTTGTTGTAGACTGGGCATTCTCTGTGTTAGACTTTACTCCTCTCCTATCTTCCCATGCTCTATATATTCCAGGTAGACTATTCAATAGTTCCTCCTTTTTCTCGTGTTTATTGTTTATTAACCTCCTGAGTGCTTTCCTGATATCTATCCATAGTTCCACATCCCTGTTGCAGATCCAGAAACACCTATCTAGATAGATGTCATTTTTGGTTGCAGTGTTTATTCTTGCACAGGTAACATGATGTTTTGAAAAGCAAAGGTTGCATGTGATTCTAGATTGTTTCCCAAGAGCCTTTCCACATGTCCCACAGGTATACTGTACTGCCATCCTGCCTGTATCCTATTTGCAACTGGGTACCACAAGAGCTTGATCTTCACTTTACCTTTCAGCTCTGCACGCAGGTGTGGGTGTTATAGGTCAATACATGGGTATGTGGGATGTAATTAGCATGGAGACTTATTACCCATTAAAAACTTTTATGTTGTATAACATCATATATCATACATCCTACAGCATCTGATTCCTGTCATGATCACTGCTGTTTATCTTGTCCTGGACAGTTATATGTAGTGGTGGTGGCTGGGTTTCGGTGATGAAAGGTAGTTCTGTGGTCAGGAGAATTGGGTATGGGTGCCAATAGGGGGGGTGAGGACCATCCCTTCTGGTTGGGGTGTCGGAGGGGGAGGGTGGCGAGAGGATTTGGTGGTGGTTTATCCTTTTCCACTATCCAGTCACTGCATGTTCACTGTTTCCCTGCACATCAATCAACTATCTCTTATTTTATTATTTCTACTATGGCTTAATACTTATCCAGTTGTATCCCCACGTCTCCACTTTGCTTGGTTTGGTGATAAGTGGGTCCATGGTATGGGTACCAGCAGGGAGGGAACAACCCCCGCTGGTTGGGGTACGAAGGGGCGGGGGGAGAGGTGGGGGGATCAGTGGGGTGACCGTAAACTTGAGCAGTTGTTCCCATATAATTACACCATAGCTTACACTAGCACTCGGTTTTAAAGGATTACTCTCATCCACAATTCAGTACACTATATCACTGCCTATTCAAATCCTTTTTCCTCGTTATAACACCTGTACGATAGTTTACATTTCTCTGTCGCCTCTGGCAATAATTTTCCTGGTGAGTGGTCAACCCATATATATATTCCATATATTGTACACTATGTATTGGGTATTTAACGGTCGTATGCTCAATTTATGTATGCTGTGATTCCCTGCACCTCAATGCTACCATCACTCGTTTCATATCTGTTGACTATAGTAGTTACTTATCCGTTATTAACACTTCACTGGACCTCTGGCAATAGTTCGCTAGTGCCAGTCGCTTGTAAGATATTCCCCTTTCTACACTATATTGTAGAGGTAACGGTTGTATGCTCAAATTATGTATGCTGTGATTCTCTGCACCTCAATGCTACCATCACTCGTTTCATATCTTATGACTATAGAAGTTTCTTATCCGTTATTAACACTTCACTGGGCCTCTGGCAATAGTTCGCTAGTGCCAGTCGCTTGTAAGATATTCCCCTTTCTACACTATATATTGAACGCTATACTTGGGGATAATTTGGATTACTCTTATCTACAATTTAGTTCACTATGCCACTGCACATATATATCCTTGTCACTCACTATATTACTTATAGATAGATAGATCGATATTCGTTTATTTCCACTTGTGTCGACACCCGGCAATAATTCACTAGTGCTGGTCAGGTCTATTTCCCACGGTAACCGTTTCTCCACCGGCACTCTCTATGTGACACTATAATCACTATTTTCCTATTTAGCGTTCACTGATATTCCTTTTTTGTTTGTTCAAAGGAGTATATGCACTTTATGGTTGCACACGCTTATTTCCCGCATTCTGTTCCCTTCACTGCCATCAAGACACGCAGTTTTTGACGGAGCACAAACGCGCGCGACTGTCCCCTCTGTGCGACAGGTCACAGTAGAGGTTGATGTTCACTGTGAGGAATCTTCGGAAGACAGTATGGCGGTAGAGAGTGTCACGAGGAAGAGGGCGGCTGCGTCAGACTCAGATGATGTCCTGACGCCCGCGCAGAGGTCTGGGAGGAAGGATGTATATTCTCGTGACAGCCAGGATAAGAGGCATCGAAAAGGGGGGGGGGTGGATGGTGACAAACCACATGTTGACCCTGGGGCAAGAGGCCCTGGGAAGGGTGAGAGGAGAAAGGGTTGGAAGCTTTAGAAAGGCCTTAAGTGCATGACTGTGAATGTGAATGGACTGTGTACTGGTGTGAAGAGGGAATGCTTTCGTATGCTCTTACGTCGATACAGAGTGGACGTAGTCTTTCTACAGGAGCATAATTTCAGGGAGGGTAGAGTGCTCGAGGTGGAAGGGTATAAGGTGTTGACTGCCATCGGCACATTTGAAAGGTGGTGTGGGTTTATTGATAAAGGAGGCGAGCCCATTTGTGTTGCAAAGACGTGAAGGGGGTGGGGGGGGAGGGTGTTGCGTGTGGATGGGTGGTGGATGGGGCAGAGGGTAACCTTTGTAAGTGTGTATGCACCAGCTGAAAATGATATGAAAGTAAAGAGGGATTTTGTGTGTGATGATCTAGTTTTTGCCTTCCGTGGTTTACCTGAAGTGGCCATCGTAGGTGGGGACTGGAATTGTGTGATCAGGAGAGCGGATGGGATTTCAATATTTCACTCATTTCCTTGTTGTCGTCTGTGTAAGTCCCATCCTGTCTGAGTAAGGGCCCGATACTAGATGTGGTATTTGCCTTGTTTTTGGCATATGAAAAGAAATATTTTGAATTTCTTTCAATTTCACTAATAGCTTTAAGCTCCTCCTGCCTCTCCTGGTTCCTGTAAGAGTCATTTAGCTTAAGTTCGATAGTTTCCACTTCCCTGGTCAGCGCCTCCTTTCGTGTATCAGATATTCTAGCACTCCTGAGGAGCTCAGTGACTCTTCGTCGTCTTCTGTAGAGGGAGCGTCTTTTTCTCTCCAGTTTACTCCTGCTCTTCTTCTTTCTTAGGGGAATATGCCTAGAACATGCTTCGGCTACCAGGAAGTTGATCCTTTCAAGGCACTGGTTTGGGTCCATGTCATTTAAGACATCTTCCCAACATGTTTCGTTTAGGACATGGTTTACCTGGTCCCAGTTGATGTTCTTGTTGTTGAAATTGTATTTTGTGAAGACACCTTCACCGGTACATGCATTCTGCTGTTCAGGACCCCTATGCATGTACGTCTGGACTTCGATTAGATTGTGATCGGAATTAGTTGTTTTTGATATTCTTATGTCTCTTATCAGGTCCTCATTATTTGTGAAGATAAGGTCAAGTGTGTTTTCTAGTCTTGTTGGCTCCACTATCTGCTGGCTTAAGGTGTGTTTTTCGCAGAGACTTAGTAGCTCATGTGTGTGTGACCTTTCATCTGCGCTACCTCCGGGGATTGTTTCAGCTATAACATTATTTGCTACATTTTTCCATTTTGTATGCCTTAGGTTGAAATCACCAAGCAGTAAGATGTTTGGGGATGGAGCTGGAAGGTTTTCCAAACAGTAATCGATTTTCAGTAGCTGTTCCTTGAACTGTTGGGAGGTTGTATCTGGTGGCTTGTATACAACCACAATGACTAGGTTTTGGTTCTCGATCTTTATTGATAGAACTTCAACTACCTCATTTGTGGTGTTCAGCAACTCCGTGCAGATAAGGGACTCTTTGACATACAGGCCAACCCCCCCTTGTTGCCTGTTTTTTCTGTCGCATCTAAAAAGGTTGTAACCACTTATCCATATTTCACTGTCAAAGTGATCTTTTGTGTGAGTCTCTGTGAAGGCTGCAAACATTGCATTAGACTCCACTAGAAGTCCACTGATAAAAGGTATTTTGTTGTTGGTGGATGGCTTAAGGCCCTGTATATTAGCAAATATGAACGAGGTTGTATTCTGTGTTTGTTGGGGGGATTTTGTTATTGGCATCAGTAGTTGTAATTCTGGAGGGCCATGGGTGGCCACTGGCTGCGCCTCCAGTCCAACAAGGCTCCAAGGTGGTGGACTATTTTTGTTATTTCCTTCCATTTTCTTTTTTCGTTTCCTGCCACTAAAAAATCACCTGGAGTTGGGTAGTCGTAGCTACTATTGTTTGTCCTGTGGGGTCTGTGCCTCCTGGTCCCTTTTAGATGGTATGCAGGGCACTCGATGTTGTAACACTGCTTCTGGAGGACCGAGGAGTGGCACATTTTTGGGTGAAAGAAAGTACAGGAAGAAGAGCGACACACTCCTTTAGACAGGAGGTCGCTACATTTTTTGGGATGGTCAAAGTTGCATGTCCCATTTTTTTCCCCTGTTATTCCATGCTTACAGATGCCCCAAGCATAATATTTGCACAAATTCACCTTTGGTTGAGAATTGTTGGGAGGTGTGTTGTCAATTTCTGCAGGTTCTGGGACTGCACTATAATCCTCAGTATCCAAGCCAGGGCCACCCCGTCCTGGATTCCATCTACTTTCCCCAGTAGAGGAAGGAGACTCCTCTCCAACATCTGTACTGTGGGCCACGGTCTTGTGCAATGATGGTTGTATATTTACTGTTTTTGTGGTGGTTTGGGTAGTGTCCCTAGGAGAGTCTGGGCTGGCAGTAAGGCTGGGGGCTGGGTCTGGGTCAGCACTGGGGCTGGGGGATGGGGCTGGGGCTATGACTGTGATGGTTGCAGAAGAGTCTACTCCAGAGGAGGGCTCCTCTACTACATCTGTACTAGGGGATATGGCATTGGTAGCTGTGGAGGAGTCTTTAACTGAATCCAGATTTTCACAATGGCTGGGGGCTGGGTCTGGGTCAGCCCTAAGGCTGGGCACTGAACTAGCTGTTGTTTTTGTTTCCCGTGTTTTTTCTAGTGTGTATCTGCTTATTTTTGGGTCAGTTGTTGTAGACTGGGCATTCTCTGTGTTAGACTTTACTCCTCTCCTATCTTCCCATGCTCTATATATTCCAGGTAGACTATTCAATAGTTCCTCCTTTTTCTCGTGTTTATTGTTTATTAACCTCCTGAGTGCTTTCCTGATATCTATCCATAGTTCCACATCCCTGTTGCAGATCCAGAAACACCTATCTAGATAGATGTCATTTTTGGTTGCAGTGTTTATTCTTGCACAGGTAACATGATGTTTTGAAAAGCAAAGGTTGCATGTGATTCTAGATTGTTTCCCAAGAGCCTTTTCACATGTCCCACAGGTATACTGTACTGCCATCCTGCCTGTATCCTATTTGCAACTGGGTACCACAAGAGCTTGATCTTCACTTTACCTTTCAGCTCTGCACGCAGGTGTGGGTGTTATAGGTCAATACATGGGTATGTGGGATGTAATTAGCATGGAGACTTATTACCCATTAAAAACTTTTATGTTGTATAACATCATATATCATACATCCTACAGCATCTGATTCCTGTCATGATCACTGCTGTTTATCTTGTCCTGGACAGTTATATGTAGTGGTGGTGGCTGGGTTTCGGTGATGAAAGGTAGTTCGGTGGTCAGGAGAATTGGGTATGGGTGCCAATAGGGGGGGTGAGGACCATCCCTTCTGGTTGGGGTGTCGGAGGGGGAGGGTGGCGAGAGGATTTGGTGGTGGTTTATCCTTTTCCACTATCCAGTCACTGCATGTTCACTGTTTCCCTGCACATCAATCAACTATCTCTTATTTTATTATTTCTACTATGGCTTAATACTTATCCAGTTTGTATCCCCACGTCTCCACTTTGCTTGGTTTGGTGATAAGTGGGTCCATGGTATGGGTACCAGCAGGGAGGGAACAACCCCCGCTGGTTGGGGTACGAAGGGGCGGGGGGAGAGGTGGGGGGATCAGTGGGGTGACCGTAAACTTGAGCAGTTGTTCCCATATAATTACACCATAGCTTACACTAGCACTCGGTTTTAAAGGATTACTCTCATCCACAATTCAGTACACTATATCACTGCCTATTCAAATCCTTTTTCCTCGTTATAACACCTGTACGATAGTTTACATTTCTCTGTCGCCTCTGGCAATAATTTTCCTGGTGAGTGGTCAACCCATATATATATTCCATATATTGTACACTATGTATTGGGTATTTAACGGTCGTATGCTCAATTTATGTATGCTGTGATTCCCTGCACCTCAATGCTACCATCACTCGTTTCATATCTGTTGACTATAGTAGTTACTTATCCGTTATTAACACTTCACTGGACCTCTGGCAATAGTTCGCTAGTGCCAGTCGCTTGTAAGATATTCCCCTTTCTACACTATATTGTAGAGGTAACGGTTGTATGCTCAAATTATGTATGCTGTGATTCCCTGCACCTCAATGCTACCATCACTCTTTTCATATCTTATGACTATAGTAGTTTCTTATCCGTTATTAACACTTCACTGGGCCTCTGGCAATAGTTCGCTAGTGCCAGTCGCTTGTAAGATATTCCCCTTTCTACACTATATATTGAACGCTATACTTGGGGATAATTTGGATTACTCTTATCTACAATTTAGTTCACTATGCCACTGCACATATATATCCTTGTCACTCACTATATTACTTATAGATAGATAGATCGATATTCGTTTATTTCCACTTGTGTCGACACCCGGCAATAATTCACTAGTGCTGGTCAGGCCTATTTCCCACGGTAACCGTTTCTCCACCGGCACTCTCTATGTGACACTATAATCACTATTTTCCTATTTAGCGTTCACTGATATTCCTTTTTTGTTTGTTCAAAGGAGTATATGCACTTTATGGTTGCACACGCTTATTTCCCGCATTCTGTTCCCTTCACTGCCATCAAGACACGCAGTTTTTGACGGAGCACAAACGCGCGCGACTGTCCCCTCTAGCTTTAGAAAGGCCTTAAGTGCATGACTGTGAATGTGAATGGACTGTGTACTGGTGTGAAGAGGGAATGCTTTCGTATGCTCTTACGTCGATACAGAGTGGACGTAGTCTTTCTACAGGAGCATAATTTCAGGGAGGGTAGAGTGCTCGAGGTGGAAGGGTATACGGTGTTGACTCTGCCATCGGCACGTTTGAAAGGTGGTGTGGGTTTATTGATAAAGGAGGCGAGCCCGTTTGTGGGTGTTGCGTGTGGAGGGGTGGTGGATGGGGCAGAGGGTAACCTTTGTAAGTGTGTATGCACCAGCTGAAAATGATATGAAAGTAAAGAGGGATTTTGTGTGTGATGATCTAGTTTTTGCTTTCCGTGGTTTACCTGAAGTGGCCATCGTAGGTGGGGACTGGAATTGTGTGATCAGGAGAGCGGATGTGGAACCACGAGGGGCGGGGCATATGTTGACAGCATTACGCAATCTTTTGGTGGACGTTCAGTTGAGGGATGTGGTAGGTGGGGGAGCGTGGGAGGTGGAGCATACTTTCGTGAGGCGAGGTTACGCAGCTAGGTTAGACAGGTTGTATATATCTCATAAGGTATTGTCAAAGTCTGTCCGTACTATTGAACTAGCTTTTTCAGATCATAGGGCGGTTGTCGCAGAAGTAGAGTGGGATTCTCTAGCTTGTATCTCTAGGGGATATTGGAAATTAAATACGAGTCTGTTGGAAGATGAGGAGGGGTTGGGGGGTTTTACGGAGCTGTGGGAGAGATTAACTGAGGAGGTACAAGGTGTGGAGGACGTGGTGACGTGGTGGGATGGTGTGGCTAAGGACCGGATTCGGCATTATTATGTGAGGGAGGGGAAAAGGATTAATTCTTTAAAATTTGGGTTGATTAATTATTTGGAGGACAGGTTACGGGGTTGTTATGTAAAAGGGACAGTAGAGGGTGTCTATCCGATGGACAACATTATGATACTTAAAGAGCGGTTGCGGGAAATTCAGGACGAGCGGTTCCAAGCGGTGAGAGTAATGGCGGGGGTGGAGGAGGTGTTATGGGGAGATAGGCCGTCTTCGTGTGTGTTGCGCAGACAAAAACAACGTCAGCAGGCAACAGCTATTCCATGTTTGGAGGTTCTTGAGTCGGTGGGAGGGTATAGGGCGGGTCAGGTTATCCACACTACGGATGGGATGGGGTTGTTTGCGGATAAGTGGTACGAAAAGTATTGGCGGGAGGAAGGGGTAGGATTAGGGGATTTAGAGAGGGTGTGTGGAAGTGTGCCATGTAGGTTAGGACACAGTGATAGGGAAGCTTTGGGGGGGGACATAACTGAGGGGGAAATATGGAGAGCTTTGAGTGCCATGCGAAAGGGCAAAGCACCGGGAATCGATGGACTGCCGGCGGAGTTTTATCAACAGCATTGGGAGTTAATAAAAGGTTTTTTGGTGAGGTTACTGAACTTGATGAAGGTAAGGGGAAGGTTGGGTGAAAGACAGGCAACAGCTGTAGTTGTTTTGGTACCGAAGGGTAAGGAACAGCGTTCGCTCAGGGACTATAGAACAATATCGTTGTTATGCGCGGATTATAAGTTATTTGCAAAAATTTTAGGAAATAGGATCAAGTGTGTTGTAGGGAGGGTTGTATCGGAAACCCAGTTTGGGTTGCCAGGTAGGTCTATGGGGGTGGGACATGGTCTTTTAAGGGATTTCGTGGAAGAAAAAGGGGGGGAAGGGGGGGGGGGGTTTGGTTGCACTAGACTGGCAAGGAGCTTATGATAGGGTGGAGCGAGAGGCGTTGAGAGCTATCCTTAGGAAACAGGGCTATGGGGAAGAAATAGTGGGATGGGTAGAGGCGTTATATAGAGGGGCAATGGTGAGAGTACAGATTAATGGAAGATTAGGGGGGAGGATTGTAATGGGCAGAGGTCTTAGACAGGGGTGTCCTATGTCACAGCTTTTATTTGCATGCATACAGGACCCCTTTTATAGAATGGTGGAGCGCCATATGGGCGTTAGTGAAGGGGTTGGGGGGGGTACTGGGGGCGTTTGGCCTGTTCTCATAGGGTATGTAGATGATACCACTGTATTGGTTAGAGAGGGGATGTCCATAAACGCCTTAGATGGAGTGGTCGACACGTTTGCATGTGCAACTGGTATGAGGGTAAATTCGGAGAAGTCCATGGTTATGGGGTTAGGAACTTGGGGGGAGAGGGTCGAGTGGGGTAGTGCAGTCGTAAAGAAGCGGGTGATGTCATTAAAAATTTGTGGTCTAATCTATGCAGATGATCTTGAGGTTGCACGTGTTAATAATTCGGTCAGGTTGGTAGAAAGGATACTGGGTCGATTGGGAGCATTGCGGCCTTATCATTTGACCCTTGTGCAGCGTGCCATTGTAATTAACGTTTTATTGTATAGCAAGGTTTGGCATGTGGCTGCCGTGTTCCCTTTAACGGGGACGGCAATTGCAACTATACTTAGAGGGGTTTTTAAATTTTTGTGGGGTTCAGGTTGTGATTGGCTTAGAAGGGATGTAGTAATGTTACCTGTGCGTCAGGGGGGGTTGGGTTTAATGAACTTAAAGAGGAGGGTCAAATGTATCTTCATTAAAAGGGAGGTGATGAGGGAGGGTGTGAGTGGGGGGGGGTTGGTTAAGGTACACAATAAATTGAAACGCATGTTTTCTGGGACGGAGTTGAGGGAGTGTGAAACTATTTTGAGGGCAGTGGTGATGGTTAGGGATCTGGGTAAGGTAAAAATAAGTAGGCTGTGTAGGATGTCGGCGGAAAGGGTTGTGGCTCCGGTGGAGGGGATTTTCCCCATGTATGACTGGGGATGTATATGGAGAAGGTTTGGTAGGTTAAGGTTACAACCCCGTGGACGTGAGGTGATGTATCGGTTTTTGCATGGGATTTTACCATCGGGAGTGGTCTTACGAGCTAGACGGGTGGTTGAGGGGGGGGGGGGGTATGTGGAATATGTGGCGGGGAGGATTCTGCATTCCATGTAGTGTATTTTTGTGAGGGGTTGGGGAGCGTCAGGGGTTGGTTGAGCAGGGTGTTGCATAAGATAAGTGGTCAATACTTCTCTGTTCTGCGGGCATTGAGTCTTGATGTGGGGGGTATGGATGAAAGTATTATTAGGGCTGTGGGGTACATTATGGTAGATTATGTCTACATTATGTGGGGAATGAGGGGGAAAGGGGTAAGTGAGGTGAAGAGGAGGGTATTGGCTGTTACGTTTTATAAAACGTTGTGCCGTAATAGAGAACTTTATGGGAGGAGGTGGGAGCGGGATTTCTCTGAGGGATATAGAGACCTTACATTAGAGGTTTTATTAAATTTGTAAATTAGGTGGGTGGGGCAGGGTAGGGATGGTACAATGTGTTATGTTGATGGGCTGTCAGGGGTGGAAACGGGGTCGCCTCCTGGTATGTAGCGGGTGAATGTGTATGAACTTGGGCGTATGATGTGTATTCATGGTTTGTGACGAGTATACTCAATATATGTGTTTGATTTTGCAGTGGGACATTGTTCTATGTATGTTATTCATATGCATGTTTTAGATGCTTGTAGAGGTGTCAGTGTGTTGGATCCTTGTTTATTAATATATTCTGTGTTTGATGAACATATTGTTTTTACCTTATTCTCAATACATTACGTTAATTGTATTTAACGTATAAGGTGTCCTACTTTATAATTTACAAAGTGACAATATATGCATATTATGGTGTGTTTTGTTAATCATATAACAATGCAATTGGAATTAGTCGTTTATTGGTTATCATAGGTGTAGGGGTTTTCATGTATGGGTGAGGAGGGATATTTGTGTTATCTCAAGTTCATGTTTGTGTGGTTGTTAATGATTTATTCTGTGTAAGACCTGTTTTTGTCTTTATCTATCTCTTGTATTGTATTGTTCTAAATAAAATATAAAAAAAAAAAAAAATATGCAAGTCCCCCATCTTCCTATTACCCCCTCTCATATATATCTCAAACCATTCATCCGCAAAACCACTCATAAATTCAGTCGTTACTAACCGCTGTCCCACCGTGTACCCACCCACGTTCTGATGTACCTCTAATTTTAACATATTCATTATATTTTGCCGGATCTTTAATCGCCGCAGAACGCAAGCTGATGGCTTATCACCCCATAAAACATCTTCCAACCCACCCCTTAATCTTTCACCATCAAACCGTGTGTTCTGCATCTCCAGCAATTGCGTCTTTATACCCTCGATCTCTGAAACCGGATATACTCCACGACAACCTTCATAACACTGTTTTAACTGCCCCCCAAAATACCTCTGTAATCCATATTTCCATTGTTGGACCTCCCTTCCTTTCCTCTTATAAAAACTACGGATCCCCGGTTTAGCACATTGCTCCCACCACAGTAATATATCACCTCCCAGCCTTCCTTTATTCCATTCATTCTTCCACCATTCCGCAAAACTAAGTCCACCTTCCATATCCTCTAACAAGCTCACATTTAGTTTCCAATAACTCATAAAACGTTTTGGCAACTCACCCCAGCCCACGTCCACAACCACCCCTCTATGGTCCGAAAATGCAACATTTACAGTTTCCATTTTATTAACTTGTATCCCAGGAGATGCTTAAATGCGGTCCAAGCTTGCTGCGTAACCGTTCTTCACATAAGTATGCTCTACCACCCACCCCTCCCCACTAACTACATCCACTAATCCGACTCCCTCTAATACATCCCGTTGGACTCCCAACACACACCCAGCTCCCTGCGGCTCCACAACCTTCCTGCGCATCACACTATTACAATCCCCTCCAAATAATGTATAAACTGGTAACCCCCTCATATGATAAATTAGTGTGTCCCGAACAAAATCCTCTTTAACATGCCTATTGCTGTCCGCCGGCATGTACACACTCCCAAAACACACTCGTACCCCACCCCATGTCCCATCCACCCTCACTACTCTCCCATCTCCTCCTTCTTCCCAATGTAACAATTGAAAAGGACTGACCTCAGCTATTAATACCGCAGCACCTCCCTTAAGCTTCCCAGTATATCCAGCATAAACCTTCTACTCATCTATCAACAAATCCCTTCCATACTTAAAATTATGCTCTTGTAAAAATATGATCTGTATTCCATGTCTCTTTAAAAAGTCACTAAAGATCCTGCACTTTACATCGGCCCTTAGGCCATTTACATTTAACATTAGGCACTTAAAAATGCTATCGGGGGCTTACCAATCGATCGATGTCCATACGGGTCCTTACGTTTTTGCACAGTATGCTTTTCACAATGCCCTTTCCTTGCCTCACCTTTCCCCTGCCCCTTACCCCCCCCCGATACTTTTTTGGGACATCCACTGAGTGTTTCTTACCAGATCTTTGCGCCTGCCTCTCTCTTTCGTGATGCCTCAACTATGTGCATGCCCTCATCCGCACTTTCAACTTTATGCACTTCAACCACAGCCTCACAAATCCTCTGTAGTTGCCCATCCCCACCCCCCACATTGCCCTCCTCATGAATTCCACCCTTATCTACAGATGTCCCATCCGACATCATACGTAGTGTTCCGTCCCTATTCTGATCCTTCAAAAATACCTGTATAACAGCGTCTATTGCAGCTGAAACTTCACTACCCAATTCACCTTGTCTCACCTCATCCTCTATATGCATGGTCTCAATCACCTGAGAGACCTCCGGTAATGTTACACGTTCCACCGGATTGTCCTCCACGATTTCACTCCATGCCCTGTGGGCCCGAGGATGCTCCCGTGTAGACTGGGTCGTCACCTCTCTCTCCTTCTCCACTCCTTTCCCTTCTCCATGTGTCTCAAGTGACGATCGTCGAGGACACATCGCAGCCACATGATCATACGCTCCTTACAGTCTGCATGTTCTTCTCTGCCTCGCATATGTGACATGTACCTGAGTTCTAAAATCACTCAATGTTACATATGATGGTATATTTTTGCGCAAGGACATCTTAAGGGTAAAGGATCCCTCACGCAGTCCAGCATACATTCCCTCAGACCACCTTCAAACTGTTGCTTGATATATGACACCACTCTTCCAAAGTTGCTTTTATGTCTTCCTAATCTGCCTCAAATAGGACGTTCCGTAACTTTGCCCAAGTATAATACTTGGATACGTCCCTCATACGTACTTCTAAACCAGTGTTAACCAGCATACACACATCCTGGTACTTTTCCACCATCTTGTCATATACAGCAGCCGTTACGAATTTCACAAAGATTCTTGTAGCTCCATTCAAAGCAATTCCATACAAATCGTCGTTGTTGATGCAGTAGGTATCTCTTAAGACGGCAGGCAGCATAACTGACGCATTGGTGTTACAAACTGCGCCTTTCAACACCTTAATACACACAGTGTTTATCCTCCTCCTGGTAGTCTGCGCCATCTTGCAAAATTCGCTCAGGGCTACCAACTGTAGCGAGTGCAGCAACCAACGTCCGTCCTCCACCAATGGTATTTGACGAATGCAGGAACAAAAGCGAAGCACAACCTCTCGGCCGGAAAGCGAAGAGGTCAATGAAAAAAATCAAAGTGACCTATTTCCATTAGGGTCCATTGGTGGCCATGAGGAGACCATGAGGTGGACCAAACTTGTGGCCCTGACTTACAGGTAAACACACTTTCAGCTGCTATATCTCACCACTTCCTCTCCATGCCTCTGCATAAGACTGAAAAAATCTGCTTTGCGGGCAAAACATTACAGACAGGTGTTGTACATATATCTTAGTCGTCATTCCGAGGATATTTAGAAACTTCAAAATTAGATCATACGGGTACAGGAAATTCTCATACAATACCCTCGTTAGATCATCTAAAGTTTCTTTAACAACTATGAGACTTTATTCTAATACCAAATATCACCAAAATATTGTTGCTGGAGCATAAGATAAATTTGATTTCAGAATTTTAGACATTATATTAGGGAATTCAAACCTGTACTTAGTGAACATTCATTGGTAGTTGGATTGTTTGCATTAAAATAGTTTCTGCTCACTTCTGTTGACACTTTTTCTGTCTTTAGTTTTCAACTTGCTTATATTTCAACTAATTTTAGTATTTATAATTGTTCACAATGTTGCCTTCTTAATATGTACAGGAGTTTTGATTCTCAAAGATCCCGATAATGGTGAATCTTTCATCAAAGCGTTGAGAATAAATCTAATTCAGAAGAAAAACAAAATCTTTCTTGTCACCCACAGATCGACCTGTGATTTGAACCCCTTATAAAATATATGAGTGAATTTTGTGGGAGATGCGTCACTACAGTTCATGTTCTACATGACAAATGTAAAGTACTGAGGAGGACACCATGTTATATTCGTCACAGAACGGCGTCAGACCGTGATAGACAACAGTGATGGCTGGACCATGTTGACCTGTGTAAGTTAGGGGTCTCCTACAGATATCAACTAATTCTCTTTGTTACTGCCTTTAATAAGTAATCTACAATACATACTTAGCAATTACCTTGTCACATTTTGAGATCTAATACATTTCAGTTTCACAATAGTTTGGTATTATGTATCAGACGCCGTGGCTTGGCTGGCAAACCTCTCGTTTCACACACGGAGGGCCCGGGTTCGATTCCCGGTGGGGTAGAAACATTTCAACGCGTTTCCTTACACCTGTTGTCCTGTTCACCTAGCAGCAAGTAGGTATCTGGGTATTAGTCGATTGGTGTGGGTCGCATCCTGGGGGACAAGATTGAGGACCACAATGGAAATAAGACAGTCCTTGATGACGCACTGCCTTTCTTGGGTGATCCTTGGTGGCTACTTATCAGAAATCTCTGATGTCTTAATGATGGAACATTTATATTTGCATATGTGCTTTCAAATATTCAGAAAACCAAAAAAAAAAAAAATGAAATTAAGTAAATATAAAAACATTTTTAACATTCTTGTTATGGGGCTATAGGACCCAACATGTATTTATAAGTAACAGTTACTCTGGAATACCTAATTATATTGAATTGATGGGGACTTAGCTCTAAATGTCATAAGGGCAGATCACCTTATGACTGAGAGGCAGCTGGGTCAAGCCTGTTTTTCTCAATATAATAGGTTATACTATCGGCACACACACACACACAATTTAAATAGTTTATGAAGTTGTATTTCTTTTTGTAACAGTAAAATAAGGTATAGTAGAATTGTGGTAACAAGACAATTGTGCTTGGCAACAGTCTTTTCTTTTTTGGTGGGTGTGGGAGGAGCTTAGCTAGGCTCCTCCCTCTCTCTCTCTGTTGGTGGACTTCAAACTGGCAGGACCTCTGGGTCCTTCTTCTATTTTTTGGGGCATTATGTGTGCTCCAGGGGTGAGTTTTTATAACTTAAGTTGTGGCCATCATACCCAGGGTGACTAAAGTGTGTCAAAACACTGGTTAGCCCAGAGATTAGTCATGAAGAGAGAAGGGCAAAGTTGCTGAGATGCACCATGTGGGAGAACAGCTAAGGAGTGTGTAGATTTTTGTTTTGAATATGTGAGGCTGTAATTGTATATTCTGTTCATATCTATTTAGAATACAGCTATATTTTTATAGTAGTAGTTTACATAACCTGTGAAGAGGGCTGGTGGAAGGATATCAGAGACACTCAGGATGATCAGCCATGATGTAAGTATTACCCCTAGACAGATAAGGCCATTAAGTAAAAAGCTACCCCACACTAGAACATGTAGTGAGAACCTTACTGTCAAAGTAATAAGGGACATACCAACATAACAGATATAACAGACCGACTATTACTACAAAATGATTACATTAACTACTGAATTATCAACGTTAAATAATACGAATATCACACTGTTATCCAACTAATAATGATTTTCATTTTAAATATTATTAGTCTGAGGGAACGGTCAGTAATAATCCTTTCCATAGGTAATATTAAGTCCTTATCAATTGGAATAAATCTTGCATAAACTAAGTAGAAAATTGGTCTACCAATCATGGCCTCTGTTAGACACATATTTTTTAGTTACTAGATATCGTTAACTACTTCCAGGAGTTACCACACGTCTCCATAGGTCGTATTTTTCTCAACAAGCGACTGATCTATTGTTCAAAATATTGTAAGTGAAAGATTTAAATGTTATGGAAAGTATTGCTAACAACATTAATTTTTGTAAGAAATATCAACAGAAATACAAGGTTTCTTACAGAGTTTATTTTTTTGTATGACATATAAAGTCAAAATAAATCTCTATAAAGTTTACAGGAAGATTTTACTGAAGAAGTGAGAAGTAAACAGAACAAGATGACTTGCCTGGGTAGTATACTTGAGAGTAAACCAGCAGGATGACCCTCAACACCAGTTCTCTCAGTCTCGTCACGCCTGAAATTTTTTTTAGCATGATTAGTATTCACATAAATTTTGTGTCAAGAAGCATCTATAAAAGAGGATCTTTATACCAAACACAGTTTTTTGAAGATCATTATAACCTGTTATGCTTTACTCATGAAATTTTAAGCTTAGGAATTTTAGGCCTGGGTTCATTAATTTCTTATGTTTCAGCAAAGACCATTTCAACACGAGGCCTTTTTTCTTGAGCATATTTGCTTCAGACCTTCTAATCTGGGTCATATGAATCTGACCCAGATGAGCCTTCAGTCTGAGTTCCTTTATCATGCTCAGCTGACAGCTAAGACGACCCTGGGATGGATCCCGTACGAGGCAGGATATAAGGGATTCTCTTATTTCCTGCTGTTCCTAATACCTAGCAGTATATGGATACCCATGCTGTGGGTAGCATTTTGGGTTATCCTGGTTTACACGACCCTCGAGGTTAAATAATCTGATAAAGGAATATTTTTCTGTATGAGTTAAAATGAAGGTTCGCCAAAAACATCAATGTCAAGAAACCTAGATTCATGATCCTACCCAGAGGAAAATTAGTCAATAGAACAACACACACACGGTCTAGAAATAACAGGTACGAAGCTGACATAGGTGCTTATACATTATAACACATATACTGCGACAAAATTACGTGGCGCCTTAGTCCACTGTGTCACCATAAATGCTTCAAATATGAGGTGGCCAGTACCACTGGACATGTCACTCCTGAGGTGAGCACATACATTACCGTAGAAGATACACAACCAATTTCATTCTCGTCCCGTTTGGAATACCAGTCTTCACGAGCAGTACACATAATGCGTCCACGAGTGAGTGGTTTTAAGCAAATAACAATACTGTGGCGTAGCCAAGGGTTGAGCACTCAGAAGGAGACAGAGGAGAGAGAGTGAGAGAGAGAGAGAGAGAGAGAGAGAGAGAGAGAGAGAGAGAGAGAGAGAGAGAGAGAGAGAGAGAGAGAGAGAGAGAGAGAGAGAGAGAGAGTATTTTGTGTCTTAAGTTACAAACACTAGATGTTATAGAAAACACTGCTAACAAAATTATTTACCATAGCTAGCCACAAGCGATGCAAAATCAGTACTGCTGTCTCAGAAATATTCAAATAAGATTAACTGCAACTCTAATCTCTTTTTCCCCCCACACTAGAATTTTGTGGTATCGACCTATGCATCAATTTTAATTGTAGCTTGGTGGCCAGCTCACTCAGGTCACACACTGAGGTCCGGGGATTGATCCCCGGTACGCTTGCAAACATTAGGAAGCGTTTCCTTATGAGATTAAGACACATGTGCAACATCTGGGTATCTTTATTGTAGACGTTTCGCCATCCAGTGGCTTTATCAATACAAATTCTAGGACATAACTTGAAGACAGTAGAACTATGTACAGAAGATGAGGTAATCAGTCCCTCAACCTAGGAGTAGGTGCGAAGAGCACCATAGTCGTGGAGATTCTGAAGCAGAAGAAAGGAGCCTGGCGCTTATATAGTAACGTCAGGTGTAGCAGACGAGGGCATATTCACTGGTAGGCGGGATTCCCCAGTGGAAGTAGGTCCTTCCCAAAGAAGTTAGTTGTATGTAGTTGTCGTAGTCGTGAAGGTTATGTACATGTCCTCAGAATTAAGATTCCATGATGTTGCAGTGTCTGACAAGTTGTGTACGAATGGTATATAATACCGACAAGATGAAAATAAGACACATGTGCAACATGTTGCACATGTG
The DNA here is from genome assembly GCF_038502225.1 of Cherax quadricarinatus. Lineage (NCBI taxonomy): Eukaryota > Metazoa > Arthropoda > Malacostraca > Decapoda > Parastacidae > Cherax > Cherax quadricarinatus. Next base: position 110,221 of record NW_027195621.1, read on the forward strand.
TCTTAATCTCATCTTGTCGGTATTATATACCATTCGTACACAACTTGTCAGACACTGCAACATCATGGAATCTTAATTCTGAGGACATGTACATAACCTTCACGACTACGACAACTACTACTACAACTAACCCATCTCTTTGGGAAGGACCTACTTCCACTGGGGAATCCCGCCTACCAGTGAATATGCCCTCGTCTGCTACACCTGACGTTACTATATAAGCGCCAGGCTCCTTTCTTCTGCTTCAGAATCTCCACGACTATGGTGCTCTTCGCACCTACTCCTAGGTTGAGGGACTGATTACCTCATCTTCTGTACATAGTTCTACTGTCTTCAAGTTATGTCCTAGAATTTGTATTGATAAAGCCACTGGATGGCGAAACGTCTACAATAAAGATACCCAGATGTTGCACATGTGTCTTAATTTCATCTTGTCGGTATTATATACCAAGTAATGGATTTAAATTAGATACGTTTAGATTTAGAAAGGACATAGGAAAGTATTGGTTTGGAAATAGGGTAGTTGACGAGTGGAACAGTCTACCTAGTTGGGTTACTGAGGCTGGGACTTTGGGTAGTTTCAAATTTAGGTTGGATAAGTTCATGAGTGGGAGGGGTTGGATTTGAGTGGGACTTGCAAATGAATGGGTAGAGTTATCAGACCTTATTTCTTGGGGAGCATTGAAAATTAGGTTGAGCAAATGTTTTGTTAGTGGGATGGATTGTAAAGGGCCTGCCGAGTATGGGCCAACAGGCCTGATGCAGTGATCCTCTTTTCTTATGTTCTTATTTTTTTATTATTTTATTATCACACTGGCCGATTCCCACCAAGGCAGGGTGGCCCGAAAAAGAAAAACTTTCACCATCATTCACTCCATCACTGTCTTGCCAGAAGGGTGCTTTACACTACAGTTTTTAAACTGCAACATTATCACCCCTCCTTCAGAGTGTGAGAGTAAGACACTTGTGCAACATCTGGGTATCTTTATTGTAGACGTTTCGCCATCCAGTGGCTTTATCAATACAAATTCTAGGACATAACTTGAAGACAGTAGAACTATGTACAGAAGATGAGGTAATCAGTAATAGGAGTAGAACAGTCAGAATCTCCACGACTATGGTGCTGTTCGCACCTACTCCTAGGTTGAGGGACTGATTACCTCATCTTCTGTACATAGTTCTACTGTCTTCAAGTTATGTCCTAGAATTTGTATTGATAAAGCCACTGGATGGCGAAACGTCTACAATAAAGATACCCAGATGTTGCACATGTGTCTTACTCTCATCTTGTCGGTATTATATACCATTCGTACACAATATTTTGCTTCAGTCTGTCTATTTGTATCATAACCATTTCACTAGTGATTGTGATGCTACATAATTTATCTTCTTCAGGCCTACTATAAAAATTAATTAGTGGGATATTGTTAGTGTCTTCCTGTGTAAAAACCGAGAGAAAATAATTATTTAAAATCGAGCACATTTCATTCTCCTTGTCAGTAAGATGCCCATAGTTATTTTTAAGGGAACCTATCTTATCTCTAACTTTTGTTCTATAGACCTGGAAAAACTTTTTAGGTTAGTTTTCGAATCCTTAGCAACTTTAATTTCATAGTCCCTTTTAGCTTTTCTTATCCCCTTTTTAATGTCCCTCTTAATGTCAATATACTGATTCATAAGATGACCCTCACCTCTTGTGATACGCCTATAAATTCCCTTCTTATGCCCTAGTAGATATTTCAGCCTATTATTCATCCATTTTGGGTCATTTCTATTTGATCTAATTTCTTTATACAGGATAAACGTTCTTTGAGCAGTATGTATAGTGTTCAGAAAGCTGTCATATTGATAGCTCTCTTCGTTACCCCAGTCAACAGATGATAAGTGTTCTCTAAACCCATCATAATCTGCTAAGCGAAATTCTGGGACTGTTACTGAGTTATCCCTACTATCATACTTCCATTCAATGCTAAATGTAATTGATCTGTGGTCGCTAGCACCCAGTTCCTCTGAAATTTCTAAATTATTAACAAGGGATTCATTGTTTGCCATAACTAAATCAAGCAGGTTATTTCCCTTTGTAGGTTCTGTCACAAACTGGTTCAAAAAACAATCCTGAACTACTTCTAAGAAGTCGTATGATTCTAAATTCCCAGTCAAGAAATTCCAATCAATATGACTAAAGTTAAAGTCTCCTAGAATTACTATATTATCGTGCATTGTGGTCTTAACAATTTCGTCCCATAGTAGTCTCCCTTGGTCCCTATCTAAGTTTGGGGGACGGTATATCACACCTAAAATCAATTTTTCATGCCCCAATCACACAGTTGCTCTTCACTCATGAAATCTCTCTTTGACCCCGCCGGGGCGTAGAATTTATATTCTACAAACGTCACATCCTTTTCAAAATGCTGTCGAATAGTGTGAAAATCAAGCCTGCGAATGTCGCAATAGGTGACTCCTCGAAGTTAGCTTTAGCTACCGTCGTTAAGACCTGCCTGCAGGTCAAATTTACGGCAATCCACTCTCTGAAGGACTCCTTCATTGTCGTCTGCACAGGCGAAACGGAGGCATCAAAACTAATGGACGACTCTTCAATCAGGACACTACAAACACAACTATTCACTCAATCCCCGTCTCCATTCTTGAAGTCGAAACGTCCGGTCTTTGTGAAAAGACTGGACAGTACCTCACCTCTCTCTCGACTGAAGCACTGAATACATCTATTGAGGAACAAAACACCTGGGCTTCAGTAGACAGCATCTCCAAGATCCCCAACGCCTCATCTATGCTAAAGATTACATTCTCAGACATCTCCATGGCTGCCCAAGCTTTCTCTGGCGGTCTGGCCATCTCATATTACCACATTCACCCTAGTCATATAGAACAAGAACGTTTCACATACATCTCCCACTGCTGGACCTGCTACTCCTATAAACACACCACAAAGGACTGCCCCATCAAGGGTAAGAAGTTTTGTTCAAAATGTGGGAATGATGGACACGATTTCAGATCCTGCACAATTACTACAGCACCAACATGTCTTAACTGCAAGGGTAATCATCGTACCCAGGCAGCTAAGTGCCCACTCAGGAAAGAAATCATATTGAAGAAAACTAAAGTTCTGAAGAACACCTCCAATTCACCGACATACCCTGCAATAACCAAACCACAAACAGACACCACCAAGACTCTGCACACTAATCTACAGGCACCAACGCCCAGCAACTCCCTCTCTCCACTCCCCGACGGTGCTTCCTCCAAGGTGCTGTACTGCATGGTGTATGCACACCTTGCAAACGCAACAAACCCAGGCACTTTCAACACAACTATTAACGAACTATTCAGTCTGAACAACATGCCTGCTTTCAATTTTCCAGACTCCACACCTTCAGCAGACATCCTCAAGATCCTTCCCAACGTCCTGAATTTTACTGCACCTGCAGACCTGTCTCCTGCCCAAGCAACTGCTCCTGTAACTTCTATAACCACTTCCATCGCTGACAACGTTGATCATGTTGCCTCAACCACCGTCTCCCACCTCTCCCAGCCTGCTGTTACACAACCATTACACCTCACCGCTGCTCCTGTCGACCCTCAGTCACCTGCTACCACAATTGTAGATTCTCACAATGAAACCACTCCAGAAGACGAAGATAACGACGACTCCAGTAAACCCTCATGGGAAAACCTTACCTTTTACACTTCTTCAAATACTGACACCATGACCTGTACTGAACTCTACAAAAGCCTCGGTGCTGGAACAGTCAAGTATGCATGTGAATCACCGCTTCACTTCACACTCACCCAAGTTCATCAAGCCACTACGTTTTACCTTCAGTAACAAGGCTAAACTTAACCTGCCTCCTCAGTTACTCCTATAACTCACATGCCTGTTCTACCCTCTGATGTGACCTTGCCTGCTGCCAGCTACCCAAGATTCAAGACTTCAACTACCACAAGTTCGATGCAAGAGTCCCTGTTATTCCTGTTCTCAAGTCTGCCCCACGATCGCCTTAGCTGCTGGGTTAAGCCCTGGTTCTATTTCTCTGACTAAGAACACTCCTCTCCAGAGCTATTCTTCATCAGTCCCGTCTTCCCCGCTCGTCCCATTGGGATCTTACCTGAACTTATATGATTGATTTTTGATCTTCAACTCCATATTGTTTATGACTATGGAAAAATACTCTTCTCCAGACTAATTGACTGACCACCTCAAAACTTCAAGGGTGATGGACTGATTACATCGTCTTCAAGTATCTTCTGCTTCTATCAACTTTTCTGTACTCGACTGAAGAAGCCTACTATGTAGGCGAAACGTTTCGAAATAAAGATACCTAACTGTTGCATATGTGTCTTACCTAACAACCAACCATTCATTTCCAACTCCTCTCCTTGGCAAAATACCACATATGACAGGGTTCCCACCCTTCCTCCTAATTATTTCTATTGCTGACCTATACCTGCTAATCAGGTCCTCATTCCTACGTCTGCCAACATCGTTGCCTCCAGCACTGAGACAGATAATAGGATTGCTCCCATTACCTCTCATGATGTCATCCAGACGGCTAACAATATCCTCCATCCCAGCCCTAGGAAAGCAAACTCTCTGTCTCCTACTCCTGTCCTTCAAGCAGAACGCCCTATCCATATACCTAACTTGGCTATCCCCAACAGCAACAATATTCTTACCTTCCTTGGTGTCGTTCGTCGTGACGTTCCCAGTAGTCGACTCACATTCGTCGGGTAGCACGGAGAATGTATTAGATGTTTCCACAACAGTTTCCACAGCAGTCTCTTTCTTCTTCATCGTTTCTATCTTTCCATTCGTCTTCTTGATCGTCAACTTCGTTCCCTGCTGTCCAGCCAAAAAAAAAAAAAAACACACACCATTATAGCTAACTGAGGCAATACACCATTATAGCTAACTGAGGCAATACACCATTATAGCTAACTGAGGCAATACACCATTATAGCTAACTGAGGCAATACACCATTACAGCTAACTGAGGCACCACATCATTATAATTAACGTACAACACTGTTATAACTATCAACCTGCCATTTGGAGAAGAAATCTTGAAAATCATCCTGATGTTTCTAACACTGCTAATATACATGGCTGGAAGAACATCGTAGATGGAAATATTGTTCAGCAAATAACAAGTGTTCTTGGTCCAGCTGTGGGTCTCGCTCTGATGTCAAGAAAATGGTCTTGCTGACCATAACTGTGCAAGTATCTTAAGTCTCTTAAATTCACACCTGCTTACGAACTACAGTTGTGTTCAAACGTTGATGATGAATGAGAATGATGGATGATGATGATGATGATGATGATGATGATGATGATGATGATGATGATGATGATGATGATGATGATGGTGAGGATGATGATGATGATGATGATGATGATGATGATGATGATGATGATGGATGATGATTGATGATGACTGATGATGAATGATGATGGATGATGATATGATAAAAGGCACAATACCGTGAATGGAACGATACACAAATAACCCGCACATTGGAGAGGAGCTTACGACGACGTTTCGGTCCGACTTGAACCATTTACAGCCACACTAACGAAAAGAAGAGTAGGAGGGAGTATATATAAGCAGAAGATTGTAGTGGTAATAGTGGAGGTAGGAGGTAGTGGTAGTAGTGGAGGTAGGAGGTAGTGGTAGTAGTGGAGGTAGGAGGTAGTGGTAGTAGTGGAGGTAGGAGGTAGTGGTAGTAGTGGAGGTAGGAGGTAGTGGTAGTAGTGGAGGTAGGAGGTAGTGGTAGTAGTGGAGGTAGGAGGTAGTGGTAGTAGTGGAGGTAGGAGGTAGTGGTAGTAGTGGAGGTAGGAGGTAGTGGTAGTAGTGGAGGTAGGAGGTAGTGGTAGTAGTGGAGGTAGGAGGTAGTGGTAGTAGTGGAGGTAGGAGGTAGTGGTAGTAGTGGAGGTAGGAGGTAGTGGTAGTAGTGGAGGTAGGAGGTAGTGGTAGTAGTGGAGGTAGGAGGTAGTGGTAGTAGTGGAGGTAGGAGGTAGTGGTAGTAGTGGAGGTAGGAGGTAGTGGTAGTAGTGGTGGTGGTGGTGGTAGTGGTGGTAGTAGTGGAGGTAGGAGATAGTGGTAGTAGTGGAGGTAGGAGGTAGTGGTAGTAGTGGAGGTAGGAGGTAGTGGTAGTAGTGGAGGTAGGAGGTAGTGGTAGTAGTGGAGGTAGGAGGTAGTGGTAGTAGTGGAGGTAGGAGATAGTGGTAGTGGAGGTAGGAGTAGTGGTAGTAGTGGAGGTAGGAGGTAGTGGTAGTAGTGGAGGTAGGAGGTAGTGTAGTAGTAGGTGGAGGTAGGAGTTAGTGGTAGTAGTGGAGGTAGGAGGTAGTGGTAGTAGTGGAGGTAGGAGGTAGTGGTAGTAGTGGAGGTAGGAGATAGTGGTAATAGTGGAGGTAGGAGGTAGTGGTAGTAGTGGAGGTAGGAGGTAGTGGTAGTAGTGGAGGTAGGAGGTAGTGGTAGTAGTGGAGGTAGGAGGTAGTGGTAGTAGTGGAGGTAGGAGGTAGTGGTAGTAGTGGAGGTAGGAGGTAGTGGTAGTAGTGGAGGTAGGAGGTAGTGGTAGTAGTGGAGGTAGGAGGTAGTGGTAGTAGTGGAGGTAGGAGGTAGTGGTAGTAGTGGAGGTAGGAGGTAGTGGTAGTAGTGGAGGTAGGAAGTAGTGGTAGTGGAGAAGGCAATAAGAAGGAGGGGCCAGTCAAATACTAAGAAAGAGGAGCACTGCAAGGGAGCTGTGCCCACAGAGGGTAAGAGCAAGAACACAGAGGGGAAAAAAATAATGAAGGAACAAATACGCAAGGCAGAAAAAAAGGAAAGAGGAAAGGGGAGAGGGAGAAGAAAAAGAGGAGGAATCATGTTAAGTCAGGAGTGTTGTGAAGTTAGGAACATTGTACAATGTAGTGGGAGAGGAAGACATCTACAGAGACGAAGCCACCACTAAGATTCATACAAGGAAAGTTGTGTATTAGGGAGGATTCAACAAGACGGCGACTGTTAAAGTTGGAAGTAGGGAAGACAGTTTTAGCAGAAGACCAGTCAATAGGATGATTGTGATCTATCATGCGACAGAGCAGAGCATTGTTAGTGTCGGCAAGCCTAACACTACTTTTGTGCTCCCTAAGTCTGTCAGAAAGAGATCGACCAGTTTCTCCAAACTATTGAAGAGGGCAGGAGGAACAAGAAATAGAGTAGAGACCAGGAGCATCTGTAGAGGGAGGAGAGGTATGAACGAGATTGGCGCGAAGAGTGTTAGTCTGGCGGAAAGTAAGCTTGATGTCTAAGGAACAGAGAGAGAGTTGTTGAGATTAGAAAGACCGGAAATGTAGGGAAGGCAGAGGACAGAAGAGTTTGGGAGAGAAGAAATTACGTTTAGCACGTGAGAAAGCAGAGCACAAAAGTAGTGTTAGGCTTGCCGACACTAACAATGCTCTTTTCTATCACGTCAGAGATCACAATCATCCTTTTGACTGGTCTTCTGCTAAAACTGTCTTCCCTACTTCCAACTTTAACAGTCGCCGTCTGGTTGAATCCTCTCTAATGCACAACTTTCCTTGTATGAATCTTAGCCGTGGCTTCGTCTCTGTAGATGTCTTCCTCTCCCACTACATTGTACAATGTTCCGAACTTCACAACACTCCTGACTTAACATGATTCCTCCTCTTTTTCTTCTCCTTCTCCGCTTTCCTCTTTCCTTTTTTTCTCCTTTGGATTGTCTTTCTTCTGCCTTGCGTATTTGTTCCTTCATTATTTTTTTCCCCTCTGTGTTCTTGCTCTTACCCTCTGTGGGCACAGCTCCCGTGCAGTGCTCCTCTTTCTTAGTATTTGACTGGCCCCTCCTTCTTATTGCCTTCTCCACTACCATTACCTCCTACCTCCACTACTACCACTACCCCCTACCTCCACTACTACCACTACCTCCTATCTCCACTACTACCACTACCTCCTACCTCCACTACTACCACTACCTCCTACCTTCACTACTACCACTACCTCCTACCTCAACCATCACCTCCTGCTTATGTATTCTCATTCCTACACTTTTCGTTAGTGTGACTTTGTAAATGGTCCAAATCGGACCGAAATGTCGTGGTAAGCTCCTGTCTCCTATGTGCGGGTTATTTGTGTATGATGATGATGATGATAGTCTTGAGCAGGATGCAAAAGATCTATAATGCAGGGAAGACTATGATGATTGAAGAGTATGTTAATTATGGTACTGTAATACAGCATAGTATCCAATAGTATAGTCACTGTACTAGTATCTATACTTAGTGTATATAATCTTGTTATTTAATAAGAAAATGTTTAAAAATGTGTTGTAGTGAATGTGATGACTAATTTGCAGTGTTACTTTTTGACACTATATAAAAAATAGTCATTTATTGATCGAATGATTTTACTTGTATATATTTAAAGTGTATTATATGATTAATCTGCGAGTTGTTGGTGTACATCAAAAAAATAAAAAATAACAGTACTTTATACAGTAGTTTACTTATTCCATATTTCTTCTTATCAGTTCTATTTGAAATATATCAGTACGTCTAGAACACGACTTGACTGATATGTACACAGTAAAGCTGAAGTTGTTGAATTAGACACATGTGCAACTCTTGGGTATCTTTATTGAGGAAACGTTTCACCACACAGTGGCTTCATCAGTCCATACAAAGGAGAAACTTGAAGAACAGGAGGAGAATGAGGTAATCAGTCCCTCACCCTAGAGTCGATGTGGTCAGTCCATCAATCTTGAATAGATTGATGGACTGACCACATCGACTCAAGGCTGAGGGACTGATTACCTCATTCTCCTCCTGTTCTTCAAGTTTCTCCTTTGTATGGACTGATGAAGCCACTGTGTGGCGAAACGTTTCCTCAATAAAGACACCCAAGAGTTGCACATGTATCTAATTCAACAACATGTCGGTTCTCTGAACCATTCATCTACCAAAGTTGAAGTTGAGTACAAACAGTACCACAGTACTACGCCCCCTGAAACTCTCTCCAGGTGCACTCCAGAATGTTATTTTGAAATATTTATCATTTTTAATGTTTGGCTGTATATTAGCAGGAACATTTTTGTTATTAATTTAAATTTGTTAAAATTTTAGTGTTGTGAAGTCAACTATTAATGATTTATGGCCTGAAAACATATACTCTATATTTGGCTGACAATATATGGATGTTTTAAAAGATGTCTTCTAAAAATGCATTTAGCTGGGAATCTGAAGTGTCCATCACTTGATTCCTAACAAGTGAAGAAAGAGGCTACAGACGGGCCTATGACAGATGGGCCTATGACAGACGGGCCTATGACAGACAAGGACAGACGAGCATAGTGTGATATAAGAAGGACCAAGACAAAGAAAAAACGGATGTCTAAGACATGGAAGCGACCAAGGACAGAAACTGTCAAATTATTATAGTATAGTCAATTTTATTTCTTTGCAAGAGTACATTGAGATTATGTAATTACAATAATGAGTTGCAGATATGGAAAGGACCAAAACAACGGTTGAGACAGACATAGTACCATATGGGAGAACCTCAGGCAGCACTAAAGTGAATGTAATATAATATGGGAAGGACCAAGAGAAGATAACAGACAGACATAGTATAGACATGGGAGATCCTAAGGCAAGGCTCGCCCTAGTGTACTACTGTGGAGTATATTCTTCCCCAGCCAGCTAGATGAATCTTTAATTCCCGCTGTTCACGTGTGACTCAAAGCCTTGGACTACCAGAGTAGGAATGTGTCACTCTAATGTTTAATCCTGTCTGTGTGTAACTGCGTAGAGTATACTCTAACCCACGTCAGTGATTGTAAGACTGCTGTGAAATTGCATGATACTTTAAGTATGATTTCTAAGTATAATTACTATCTTTTTTCTATCAAAGACTTGTATAGAATAAACAAGCTAAAATACAACCATGATACTTAAACAAAAATTTTCTGTCTCAGAAGGAAATTGCCAAGACTGTGAACAGAGGCAGTAGGAAATGTTTGATGAGAAATATACAAGTTATTTCCTAAATTCACATGGCAGTGATTCCAGTGACGAAGACCAGACATCAGTTGGAAATACTGCTCACAGGCCTACCACAAGGTGGTCTGCTGCTGCCTCTGCTACCACTCCTGCTGCCCCTGCTACCACAACCTGCTGCCTCGGCTACCACAACCTGCTGCCTCGGCTGCCACAACCTGCTGCCTCTGCTCTCACAGCCTGCTGCCTCTGCTGCCACAGCCTGCTGCCTCTGCTCTCACAAACTGCTGCCTCAGCTACCACAACCTGCTGCCTCGGCTACCACAACCTGTTGCTTCGGCTACCACAACCTGTTGCCTCGGCTACCACAACCTCCTGCCTCGGCTACCACAACCTCCTGCCTCGGCTACCATAACCTGCTGCCTCGGCTACCACAACCTGCTGCCTCGGCTGCCACAGCCTGCTGCCTCGGCTGCCACAACCTGCTGCCTCGGCTACCACAACCTGCTGCGTCTGTTTGCACTCAAATTGGTCGTCCGTGACGGAAACGAAATGAAAGTAATGATGACTGTTTTTTCAACTGTGACTTTACTAACGAAAAATCTTCACAATACTTCTGAATCTGTGTAAAGTTGGACACTACATTCATCTGCCTCAACAAGAAACAAGATGAAACTAAAGAACCAACACCAGAAGCCAGGAATACCGACACATCCTCACAAATCTGCCACGTTATTTACTGATGATGAAATGAGGAAACTGTGTGGCATATACCAAAGTTTGTATAATCAGGAAAACTGCTGCTAAATTCCGAAATGGGAGTGCTAATGTACACACGACAACACCAGCTGAGATATGTGTAGCATCAAGTGCAAACAGGCAATGCCCGTTTGCTTTCCTTTTATCCTGTTTACGTTTTGATGATTCTGCAACAAGACAAACAAGACAAAGTACAGACAGATTTCCTCCACTGAGAACAATAGGGAACAGCTTCATTGACAAATGTGGAAGACAGTACACTTAAGGGGACAAAATTACGGTGAATGAACAACTTGCATTCAAGGGTTGCTGCTCATTCCATATATTGTACATCCCAAATAAACCTGCAAAGTATGGCATAAGGTTGGTATTAGAAAATGACGAAGACAGCAAATACTTCCCTGCTGGCTCACCAGTTCTGGGAAAATATGCACATGTCGCATATGATCCTTGGGTATTACTACACCAGAGAACTGTTCAGAAAATCATGGTACAGGTAGGATTTGAACCCATGGCGAGTAATAAAGCTATAGGCCAGCTGGCTACAATAAGATTCATCCAACTAGGTATACTTATACACCGAAGGAAGGTTAACATGGTTTAAACCCCACCCATTCCTTGGTTTGTTTGCAATCACGTTATTACGATTCCGTGAATCAAGAAATATCATAACAGTAATAAAAATGTAACAACTTATTAAGAACACAGGTAAAGAATGGCGTGTGACCTGGTCGTAATGGCGTGTGACCTGGTCGTAATGGGTTCTAGAGCAAAACAAATTCAGCAGATAGACTCTAACTTGCATTTCCTTCACCAGATATAATTTGCCAGATATATACATGTAAAGTTATGTACAGAGATTGAATAGTAATATGTACCACACGATGGTGACAGAATGACAAAAGCAAAAGTCAGAGAGAGAGCACCGTCCTCAACCAGCAGGTAGCCAAGTCTGGCAAATACTGACCGCAAGTGAACCACATTGCCTCAGCATTTGGCGGGCTCGCCTGTGATTGCACAATGAACCAAGGTACTGATTTAACGACGGGTACCCTAATAATTATAATCGTTAAACCCTTAGCACCCGGTTCGCTGGCTGGGAGGCAGCCTATATGGGAATGTGACATACGTCGAATAAATTGTAGCATATCTTGTCACGTACCAACCCGGGTTGTTTCCTTCCTGTTAGGAATTTTCTAATCCACTGTAGTGTTTTCCTGTTACTCTTGTCTAGTCCTTTAGCTTTCCAACCAGTCTCTTGTGTGGTACTGTGTCGAAAGCCTTCTTACAGTCCAAGAAGATACAGTCTACCCATCCCCCTATCTCTCTTGTCTTACTTCCGTTACCATGTAGAATTACAGTAGGTTTCTGACGCAGGATTTCCCTCTCCTGAAGCTTTTCTGGTTGTCACGTATGATCCCTTTCATTTCTGTGTGCTACATCATTCTTCCCTGAAAATCTTCTTCATAACTATACATACATGTCAGTGACACTGGTGTGTAGTTTAATGCTGCCTATCCGTTTCCTTTCTTAAAAATTAGGACTACGTCTGCTGTTTTGCATACCTCAGGTAGTTGCCCTGTTTTGAGAGAAGATTGTTATCAGCGGCGCACACAGTGCATCTCCTCCCTCTCTCAGAACTCATGGAGAAATTTTATCTGGGCCCACCGCCTTCGAGGAATCAAGTTCACCTAGCAGTTGCTTCACCTCCTTCTCGGTTCACTTGCTGGTGTTGCTACCTCCTTGGATTCCTGGCAGCCTCTCCGTCTTCACAGTGAATACCTTCCTAAATCTGGTGCTGAACTCTTCACATACTTCCTGGTATTTCCCTGTGTGTATGTATGTATGTGTGTACTCACCTAATTGTACTCACCTAACTGTGATTGCAGGGGTCGAGACTCAGCTCCTGGCCCCGCCTCTTCACTAACCGTTACTAGGTCCTCTCTCTCCCTGCTCCATGAGCTTTATCATACCTAATCTTAAAGATATGTATGGTTCCTGCCTCCACTACCTCACTTGCTAGGCTATTCCACTTCCTGACTACTCTGTGGCTGAAGAAATACTTGCTAACATCCCTTTGACTCATCTGGATCTTCAACTTTCAATTGTGACCCCTTGTTTATTTGTCCCATCTCTGGAACATCCTGTCTCTGTCCACCTTGTCTATTCCACGCAGTACTTTGTATGTTGTTATCATGTCTTCCTTAACCCTCCTGTTCTCCAGTGTCGTCAGTGTGTGTATGTGTGTGTGTGTGTGTGTGTGTGTGTGCGTGTGTGTGTGTGTGTGCGTGTGCGTGTGCGCGCGCGCGCGCGCGCGTGTGTGTGTGTGTGTGTGTGTGTGTGTGTGTGTCTAGCACACTTGGATTTGCCTCCCTGCACCTTTGGGTGAACCATGGGCTCATCCTCGCTTTTTCAAAATTCCTGTTACCCTTGGGTACAAACCTCTCCTCCGCCTCCTTGCACATTGTTGCTACATATTCCATCATCTCATTAATTGGCTTCCCTGCCAGTTCTCTGTCCCTCTGAACCTCGCTCAGGAGTTCCTCATTCCCGTGTAGTCCCCTTTCTTGTAGTTTGGTTTCATTTGTTCTGGCCTTCCTGCTTCCCCCTCCACTTGTAGCTCTACTGTGTATTCGAAGCTCAAAACCACATGATCGCTGGCCCCAAGGGGTCTTTCATATATGATGTCCTCAATATCTGCACTACTCAAGGTGAATACTAAGTCCAGTCTTGCTGGTTCATCCTTTCCTCTCTCTCTTGTAGTGTCCCTTACGTGTTGGTACATGAAGTTTTCCAGTACCACCTCCATCATCTTAGCCCTTCATGTATCTTTGCCCCAATGTGGCTCCAAGTTCTCCCAGTCGATCTCCTTGTGGTTAAAGTCACCCATGATCAGGAGCTTTGCCCTGCATGCATGAGCTCTTCTGGCCACTGCAGCCAGTGTCAACCATCGCTCTATTGCTCTCGTCAAACTTTTGCCCTGGCCTCCTGCTGTTCTGTGGTGGGTTATACATCACTGCAATTACCACCTTGGGACCTCCAGATTGAAGCGTTCCCGCTATGTAATCACTTTCTTCTCCGCTGTCTCCTCTCTCCAGCTCGTCAAAATTTCATCGGTGTTTGATCAGCAGTGCCACTCCTCCACCCCCCCCCTGTTCCTTCTGTCTTTCCTCAGGATCTGGTATCCTGTTGGAAAGATGGCATCTGTTATCATACCTGTAAGCTTGGTTTCTGTGAGCGCTATGATGTCCGGTGATGCCTCTTTGACTCTTTCGTGCCACTCCTCCCACTTGTTTGTTATTCCATCAGCGTTTGTGTACCATACCTTCAGTTTCCTTTCCAACACTGGGGTTTGGGGGGCCTGTGGGGGTGGGAGACCTGGTAGCATACTGTGGGATTCTATGGTTGGGGACTGGGTGGAAGCTGTGGGTATGGATTGTAGTGTGTGTTGGGATGGTGTGATAGGTTGTGGGGTTCTGATGTGTGTGTGCTTGCCCTTGCTGCTCTGTTCTGCTCTGACTGACCTCTGCTGGTTCCATCCTTGTCTCCTTTCCTAGCTCCTTTCGCTTTTTTGTCATCTCCCTCAGCTGCTGTCGCTCTGTAATAAAGTTGGTAGAATTACCGACAATATGTAAAGTAAAAGGACACAAGTGCAACTAATGTGACATTTATTGTGGCAACGTTTCGCTCTCCAGGAGCTTTATCAAGCCATTACAAACAATACATGGACACAGAGGGTATATAAAGGCTCTGAGTGAGGTGCAATACTAGTGAGGTACCATTTCGATGTTCACTAGTGGTAGAAGTAGTAGTAGTAGTAGTAACAAAAATAATACAATATGGTAGAGCAATTAATTCGTACATGAGTAAAAGGATATAAAAGCTATTACTTGGGTAACATAAAAATAGGTTGGACAAATATAGACTGGAAAGAGGCAGGTTTTTTTTCCGGTGTTCACTCTCTGTAATGTGCTTGTGTAGTATAACAGGAGAGACTATGTGATGGCAGGGTTTACTGTTTTCAGGAGCATTCTTGCTAAGACTTCGGAGATGGTGAAGCTGCCGTTGTTTTGTTTAATTGTATTCGAAACAGCGGTCAGTGCTGATTCGAGGCACTTGCGTCTGCGGAAATTAGTTTCTTTGATCACTAATTGGGCGTCTCTGAATTTCATGAGATGATTGGTGGAATTTCGGTGTTGTACACAGGCGTTGTTTAAGTTGTCGTTCCTACATGCGTAAATGTGTTCATTGAGGCGGGTGTCGAGGTTTCTTGCTGTTTCACCTACGTAGATCTTGTCACAGCCTCCACAGGGTATAGTGTAAACCCCTGCATTGACTGGTTCGTGGTGCTTGGGTTTTGTCCTGGTTAGATCCTTTATTGAAGTGGTAGAAGCGATGGCGACTCTGGTGTTAGCTAACACAACACCACACACACACACACACACACACACACACACACACACACACACACACACACACACACACACACACACTATACTACACTATACTACACCTATATTACAACCCACTCACTGTTCCCTCTGCCACCAACCCCCATATCACAAACCTCACCCCAACAGCTGTCCCTTATGGGCATTCTGACCCCACCCCCATCAACACAAACCCCACCTACACCACAGCCCCATATAGGCCCCCACCAAGGCTCTCGCTCCCCCAACCCCAATATTCTTGCATGACCACAATGATAGAAAAGAAACTAAAGGTTTGGTACACAAACGCGGATGGAATAACGAATAAACATGAGGAGTGGAATGAAAGAATCAGTGAAAAATCCCCAGACATCATAGCAGTCACAGAAACAAAACTCGCTGAGACAATAACAGACACAATCTTCCCAACAGGATATCAGATCCTGAGGAAAGATAGAAGGAGTAGAGGGGGAGGAGGGGTTGCACTGCTCATAAAACACCAATGGGGATTTGAGGAAATGGAAGGCATGGACATGATTGGAGAAAGAGACTACATTGTAGGTACAATTCAGTCCGGAGAACATAAAGTAGTCATTGGAGTGATGTATAACCCACCACAGAACTGCAGGAGGCCAAGAGAGGAGTACGAAGAAAACAACAGGGTGATGGTGGACACACTGGCTGAGGTGGCAAGAAGAGCTCACTCGAGCAGAGCAAAGTTACTGGTAATGGGCGATTTCAACCACAGGGAGATCGACTGGGAAAACCTGGAGCCACATGGGGGTCCCGAAACATGGAGAGCCAAGATGATGGATGTGGTACTTGAAAACCTCATGCATCAACATGTCAGGGACACAACCAGAGAGAGAGGGGAGGATGACCCAGCAAGACTGGATCTTGTGTTCACCCTGAGCAGTTCAGACATTGAGGACATCACTTACGAGAGGCCCCTTGGAGCTAGCGATCATGTGGTTCTGAGTTTTGACTATATAGTAGAGTTACAAGTGGAGAAGGTAACAGGAACTGAAGGGGACAGGCCAAACTATAAAAGGGGGGACTACACAGGTATGAGAAACTTCCTGCAGGAGGTTCAGTGGGACAGAGAAATGGTAGGAAAATCAGTAAACGAGATGATGGAATATGTGGCAACAAAGTGCAAGGAGGCAGAGGAAAGTTTTGTTCCCAAGGGAAACAGAAATAATAGGAAGACCAAAACGAGTCCTTGGTTTACCCGAAGGTGTAGGGAGGCAAAAACTAAGTGCAACAGAGAATGGAAAAGGTACAGGAGGCATAGGACCCAGGAAAACAAGGAGATTAGTAGAAGAGCCAGAAACGAGTATGCACAGATAAGGAGGGAGGCCCAGCGACAGTATGAAAACGACATAGCATCGAAAGTCAAATCTGACCCGAAACTGCTGTATAGCCACATTAGGAGGAAGACAACAGTCAAGGACCAGGTGATAAGGCTGAGGAAAGAAGGTGGAGAACTCACAAGAAACGATCAAGAGGTATGTGAGGAGCTCAACACGAGATTTAAGGAAGTATTTACAGTAGAGACAGGAAGGACTCTGGGGGGACAGACCAGATGGGGACACCAGCAAGGAATACACCAACAAGTGTTGGACGACATACATACAGATGAGGAGGAGGTGAAGAAACTGCTAAGGGACATCGATACCTCAAAGGCAATGGGACCGGACAACATCTCTCCGTGGGTCCTTAGAGAGGGAGCAGATATGTTGTGCGTGCCACTTACCACAATCTTCAACACATCCCTGGAAACTGGGCAACTACCTGAGGTATGGAAGACGGCAAATGTAGTTCCCATTTTCAAAAAAGGAGACAGAAAAGAGGCACTAAACTATAGACCTGTGTCATTGACGTGTATAGTATGCAAAATTATGGAGAAGATTATCAGGAGGAGAGTGGTGGAGCACCTGGAACGGAACAGGAGTATAAATGCCAACCAGCACGGATTCACGGAAGGCAAATCCTGTGTCACAAACCTTCTGGAGTTTTATGATAAAATAACAGAAGTAAGACAAGAGAGAGAGGGGTGGGTTGATTGCATCTTCTTGGACTGCAAGAAGGCCTTTGACACAGTTCCTCACAAGAGATTAGTGCAGAAGCTAGAGCATCAGGCGCATATAACAGGAAGGGCACTGCAATGGATCAGAGAATACCTGACAGGGAGGCAACAACGAGTCATGGTGCGTAATGATGTATCACAGTGGGCACCTGTGACGAGCGGGGTCCCACAGGGGTCGGTCCTAGGACCAGTGCTATTTTTGGTATATGTGAACGACATGACGGAAGGGTTAGACTCAGAAGTGTCCCTGTTTGCAGATGATGTGAAGTTAATGAGGAGAATTAAATCTGATGAGGACCAGGCAGGACTTCAAAGAGACCTGGACAGACTGGACACCTGGTCCAGCAAATGGCTTCTCGAATTTAATCCTGCCAAATGCAAAGTCATGAAGATAGGGGAAGGGCACAGAAGACCACAGACAGAGTATAGGCTAGGTGGCCAAAGACTGCAAACCTCACTCAAGGAGAAAGATCTTGGGGTGAGTATAACACCGAGCATGTCTCCGGAAGCACACATCAATCAGATAACTGCTGCAGCATATGGGCGCCTGGCAAACCTGAGAACAGCATTCCGATACCTTAGTAAGGAATCATTCAAGACACTGTACACCGTGTATGTCAGGCCCATACTGGAGTATGCAGCACCTGTTTGGAACCCGCACTTGATAAAGCACGTCAAGAAACTAGAGAAAGTACAAAGGTTTGCGACAAGGTTAGTTCCAGAGCTAAGGGGAATGTCCTATGAAGAAAGATTAAGGGAAATCGGCCTGACGACACTGGAGGACAGGAGGGTCAGGGGAGACATGATAACGACATATAAAATACTGCGTGGAATAGACAAGGTGGACAAAGACAGGATGTTCCAGGGAGGGGACACAGAAACAAGAGGCCACAATTGGAAGTTGAAGACACAAATGAGTCAGAGAGATAGTAGGAAGTATTTCTTCAGTCATAGAGTTGTAAGGCAGTGGAATAGCCTAGAAAATGACGTAGTGGAGGCAGGAACCATACACAGTTTTAAGACGAGGTTTGATAAAGCTCATGGAGCGGGTAGAGAGAGGGCCTAGTAGCAACCGGTGAAGAGGCGGGGCCAGGAGCTAGGACTCGACCCCTGCAACCACAAATAGGTGAGTACAGTAGCGATCAGTGAAGAGGCGGGGCCAGGAGCTCGAACTCGACCCTTGCAACCTCAACGAGGTGAGTACAACAAGGTGAGTACACACACACATACACACACACACACACACACAGTAGCGATCAGTGAAGAGGCGGGGCCAGGAGCTCGAACTCGACCCTTGCAACCTCAACGAGGTGAGTACAACAAGATGAGTACACACACACATACACACACACACACACACACATACACACACACACACACACACACACACACACACACACACACACACACACACACACACACACACACACACACGCGCGCGCACACACACACACACACACACACACACACACACACATACACACACATACACACACACACATACATACACACACACACACACACACACACACACACACACACACACACACACACACACACACACACACACACACACACACACACACACACACACACACACACACACACACACACACACACACAAGTTAGAGAAAGTACAAAGGTTTGCAACAAGGCTAGTCCCAGAGCTCAAGGGAATGTCGTACGAGGAAAGGTTAAGGGAAATCGGACTGACGACACTGGAGGACAGAAGGGTCAGGGGAGACATGATAACGACATACAAGATACTGCGGGGAATAGACAAGGTGGACAGAGATAGGATGTTCCAGAGAGGGGACACAGGGACAAGGGGTCACAACTGGAAGCTGAAGACTCAGACGAGTCACAGGGACGTTAGGAAGTATTTCTTCAGTCATAGAGTTGTCAGCAAGTGGAATAGCCTAGCAAGTGAAGTAGTGGAGGCAGGAACCATACATAGTTTTAAGAAGAGGTATGACAAAGCTCAGGAAGCAGAGAGAGAGAGGATCCAGTAGCGATCAGTGAAGAGGCGGGGCCAGGAGCTGAGTATCGACCCCTGCAACCACAATTACCTGCCACTGTCTTCCCAGCCCTGCCACTGTCTTCCCAGCCCTGCCACTGTCTTCCCAGTCCTGCCACTGTCTTCCCAGCCCTGCCACTGTCTTCCCAGCCCTGCCACTGTCTTCCCAGCCCTGCCACTGTCTTCCCAGTCTTCCCAGTCCTGCCACTGCCACTGTCTTCCCAGTCCTGCCACTGTCTTCCCAGTCCTGCCACTGTCTTCCCAGCCCTGCCACTGTCTTCCCAGTCCTGCCACTGTCTTCCCAGTCCTGCCACTGTCTTCCCAGTCCTGCCACTGTCTTCCCAGCCCTGCCACTGTCTTCCCAGTCCTGCCACTGTCTTCCCAGTCCTGCCACTGTCTTCCCAGCCCTGCCACTGTCTTCCCAGCCCTGCCACTGTCTTCCAAGCCCTGCCACTGTCTTCCCAGTCCTGCCGCAGTCTTCCCAGCCCTGCCACTGTCTTCTCAGCCCTGCCACTGTCTTCCCAACCCTGCCACTGTCTTCCAAGCCCTGCCACTGTCTTCCCAGCCCTGCCACTGTCTTCCCAGCCCTGCCACTGTCTTCCCAGCCCTGCCACTGTCTTCCCAGCCCTGCCACTGTCTTCCCAGCCCTGCCACTGTCTTCCCAGCCCTGCCACTGTCTTCCCAGTCCTGCCACTGTCTTCCCTGCCCTGCCACTGTCTTCCCAGCCCTGCCACTGTCTTCCCAGCCCTGCCACTGTCTTCCCAGCCCTGCCACTGTCTTCCCAGCCCTGCCACTGTCTTCCCAGCCCTGCCACTGTCTTCCCAGCCCTGCCAGTCTTCCCAGCCCTGCCACTGTCTTCCCAGCCCTGCCACTGTCTTCCCAGCCCTGCCACTGTCTTCCCAGTCCTGCCACTGTCTTCCCAGCCCTGCCACTGTCTTCCCAGCCCTGCCGTGTCTTGCCTCTGTCTTCCCAGCCCTACCACTGTCTTCCCAGCCCTGCCACTGTCTTCCCAGTCCTGCCACTGTCTTCCCAGCCCTGCCACTGTCTTCCCAGCCCTGCCACTGTCTTCCCAGCCCTGCCACTGTCTTCCCAGCCCTGCCACTGTCTTCCCAGCCCTGCCACTCTCTTTGCCCTGCCAGTCTTCCCCCTGCCACTGTCTTCCCAGCCCTGCCACTGTCTTTCTGCCACTGTCTTCCCAGCCCTGCCACTGTCTTCCCAGCCCTGCCACTGTCTTCCCAGTCCTGCCACTGTCTTCCCAGACCTGCCACTGTCTTCCCAGCCCTGCCACTGTCTTCCCAGCCCTGCCACTGTCTTCCCAGCCCTGCCACTGCCACTGTCTTCCCAGTCCTGCCACTGTCTTCCCAGCCCTGCCACTGTCTTCCCAGTCCTGCCACTGTCTTCCCAGCCCTGCCACTGTCTCCCTGTCCTGCCACTGTCTTCCCAGTCCTGCCACTGTCTTCCCAGTCCTGCCACTGTCTTCCCAGCCCTGCCACTGTCTTCCCAGCCCTGCCACTGTATTCCCAGTCCTCCCCCTGCCACTGTCTTCCCAGTCTTCCCCCTGCCACTGTCTTCCCAGCCCTGCCACTGTCTTCCCAGTCCTGCCACTGTCTTGCCACTGTCTTCCCCCACTGTCTTCCCAGCCCTGCCACTGTCGTCCCAGGCCTGCCACTGTCTTCCCAGCCCTGCCACTGTCTTCCCAGCCCTGCCACTGTCTTCCCCACTGTCTTCCCAGCCCTGCCACTGTCTTCCCACTGTCTTCCCCCTGCCACCGTCTTCCCAGCCCTGCCACTGTCTTCCCAGCCCTGCCACTGTCTTCCCAGTCCTGCCACTGTCTTCCCAGCCCTGCCACTGTCTTCCCAGCCCTGCCACTGTCTTCCCAGCCCTGCCACTGTCTTCCCAGCCCTGCCACTGTCTTCCCACCCCTGCCACTGTCTTCCCAGCCCTGCCACTGTCTTCCCAGCCCTGCCACTGTCTTCCCAGTCCTGCCACTGTCTTCCCAGCCCTGCCACTGTCTTCCCAGCCCTGCCACTGTCTTCCCAGCCCTGCCACTGTCTTCCCAGCCCTGCCACTGTCTTCCCAGCCCTGCCACTGCCACTGTCTTCCCAGCCCTGCCACTGTCTTTCTGCCACTGTCTTCCCAGCCCTGCCATTTTCTTCCCAGTCCTGCCACTGTCTTCCCAGCCCTGCCACTGTCTTCCCAGCCCTCCTGCCAGCCCTGCCACTGTCTTCCCAGCCCTGCCACTGTCTTCCCCCTGCCACTGTCTTCCCAGCCCTGCCACTGTCTTCCCAGTCCTGCCACTGTCTTCCCAGCCCTGCCACTGTCTTCCCAGCCCTGCCACTGTCTTCCCAGCCCTGCCACTGTCTTCCCAGCCCTGCCACTGTCTTCCCAGCCCTGCCACTGTCTTCCCAGCCCTGCCACTGTCTTCCCAGCCCTGCCACTGTCTTCTGCCACTGTCTTCCCCTGCCACTGTCTTCCCAGACCTTCCACTGTCTTCCCAGCCCTGCCACTGTCTTCCCCTCAATGCCACTGTCTTTCCAGCCCTGCCACTGTCTTCCCAGCCCTGCCACTCTGCCCAGTCCTGCCACAGTCTTCCCAGCCCTGCCACTGTCTTCCCAGCCCTGCCACTGTCTTCCCAGCCCTGCCACTGTCTTCCCAGCCCTGCCACTGTCTTCCCAGCCACTGTCTTCCCACTGTCTTCCCAGCCACCTGCCACTGTCTCCCAGTGCCACTGTCTTCCCAGCCCTGCCACTGTCTTCCCAGCCCTGCCACTGTCTTCCCAGCCCTGCCACTGTCTTCCCAGCCCTGCCACTGTCTTCCCAGTCCTGCCACTGTCTTCCCAGCCCTGCCACTGTCTTCCCAGCCCTGCCACTGTCTTCCCAGCCCTGCCACTGTCTTCCCAGCCCTGCCACTGTCTTCCCAGTCCTGTCACTGTCTTCCCAGCCCTGCCACTGTCTTCCCAGCCCTGCCACTGTCTTCCCAGCCCTGCCACTGTCTTCCCAGCCCTGCCACTGTCTTCCCAGCCCTGCCACTGTCTTCCCAGCCCTGCCACTGTCTTCCCAGCCCTGCCACTGTCTTCCCAGTCCTGCCACTGTCTTCCCAGCCCTGCCACTGTCTTCCCAGTCCTGCCACTGTCTTCCCAGTCCTGCCACTGTCTTCCCAGTCTTCCCAGCCCTGCCACTGTCTGTCTTCCCAGTCCTGCCACTGTCTTTCCCAGCCACAGCCACCGTCTTCCCAGTCCTACCACTGTCTTCCCAGCCCTGCCACTGTCTTCCCACCCCTGCCACTGTCTTCCCATTCCTGCCACTTTCTTCCCAGCCCTGCCACTGCTTTCCCAGCCCTGCCACTGTCTTCCCAGCCCTGCCACTGTCTTCCCAGCCCTGCCACTGTCTTCCCAGCCCTGCCACTGTCTTCCCAGCCCTGCCACTGTCTTCCCAGCCCTGCCACTGTCTTCCCAGCCCTGCCACTGTCTTCCCAGCCCTGCCACTGTCATCCCCCACCTGCCACTGTCTTCCCAGCCATGCCACTGTCCTGCCACTGTCTTCCCAGCCCTGCCACTGTCTTCCCAGCCCTGCCACTGTCTTCCCAGCCCTGCCACTGTCTTCCCAGCCCTGCCACTGTCTTCCCAGCCCTGCCACTGTCTTCCCAGCCCTGCCACTGTCTTCCCAGCCCTGCCACTGTCTTCCCAGCCCTGCCACTGTCTTCCCAGCCCTGCCACTGTCTTCCCAGCCCTGCCACTGTCTTCCCAGCCCTGCCACTGTCTTCCCAGTCCTGCCACTGTCTTCCCACGCCCGCCACTGTCTTCCCAGTCCTGCCACTGTCTTCCCAGGCCTGCCACTGTCTTCCCAGCCCTGCCACTGTCTTCCCAGCCCTGCCACTGTCTTCCCAGCCTGACACTGTCTTCCCAGCCCTGCCACTGTCTTCCCGGCCCTGCCACTGTCTTCCCAGTCCTGCCACTGTCTTCCCAGCCCTGCCACTGTCTTCCCAGTCCTGCCACTGTCTTCCCAGCCCTGCCACTGTCTTCCCAGTCCTGCCACTGTCTTCCCAGCCCTGCCACTGTCTTCCCAGCCCTGCCACTGTCTTCCCAGCCCTGCCACTGTCTTCCCAGCCCTGCCACTGTCTTCCCCACTGTCTTCCCAGTGCCCTGCCATGCCACTGTCTTCCCAGTCCTGCCACTGTCTTCCCAGCCCTGCCACTGTCTTCCCAGTCTTCCCTGCCACTGTCTTCCCAGCCCTGCCACTGTCTTCCCAGCCCTGCCCCAGCCCTGTCTTCCCAGCCCTGCCACTGTCTTCCCAGCCCTGCCACTGTCTTCCCAGCCCTGCCACTGTCTTCCCAGCCCTGCCACTGTCTTCCCAGCCCTGCCACTGTCTTCCCAGTCCTGCCACTGTCTTCCCAGCCCTGCCACTGTCTTCCCAGCCCTGCCACTGTCTTCCCAGCCCTGCCACTGTCTTCCCAGCCCTGCCACTGTCTTCCCAGCCCTGCCACTGTCTTCCCAGCCCTGCCACTGTCTTCCCAGCCCTGCCACTGTCTTCCCAGTCCTGCCACTGTCTTCCCAGCCCTGCCACTGTCTTCCCAGCCCTGCCACTGTCTTCCCAGCCCTGCCACTGTCTTCCCAGCCCTGCCACTGTCTTCCCAGCCCTGCCACTGTCTTCCCAGTCCTGCCACTGTCTTCCCAGCCCTGCCACTGTCTTCCCAGTCCTGTCACTGTCTTTCAGTCTTGCCACTGTCTTCACCGTCCTGCCACTGTCTTCCCAGCCCTGCCACTGTCTTCTCAGCCCTGCCACTGTCTTCCCAACCCTGCCACTGTCTTCCACTGTCTTCCAAGCCCTGCCACTGTCTTCCCAGTCCTTCCACTGTCTTCCCAGCCCTGCCACTGTCTTCCCAGTCCTGTCACTGTCTTCCCAGACCTACCACTGTCTTCCCACCCCTGTCACTGTCTTCCCCTCAATGCCACTGTCTTCCCAGCCCTGCCACTGTCTTCCCAGCCCTGCCACTGTCTTCCCAGCCCTGCCACTGTCTTCCCAGTCCTGCCACTGTCTTCCCAGTCCTGCCACTGTCTTCCCAGTCCTGCCACTGTCTTCCCAGTCCTGCCACTGTCTTCCCAGTCCTGCCACTGTCTTCCCAGTCCTGCCACTGTCTTCCCAGCCCTGCCACTGTCTTCCCAGTCCTGCCACTGTCTTCCCAGCCCTGCCACTGTCTTCCCAGCCCTGCCACTGTCTTCCCAGCCCTGCCACTGTCTTCCCAGTCCTGCCACTGTCTTCCCAGTCCTGCCACTGTCTTCCCAGCCCTGCCACTGTCTTCCCACCCCTGCCACTGTCTTCCCAGCCCTGCCACTGTCTTCCCAGCCCTGCCACTGTCTTCCCAGCCCTGCCACTGTCTTCCCAGCCCTGCCACTGTCTTCCCAGCCCTGCCACTGTCTTCCCAGCCCTGCCACTGTCTTCCCAGCCCTGCCACTGTCTTCCCAGCCCTGCCACTGCCCTGCCACTGTCTTCCCAGCCCTGCCACTGTCTTCCCAGCCCTGCCACTGTCTTCCCAGCCCTGCCACTGTCTTCCCAGCCCTGCCACTGTCTTCCCAGCCCTGCCACTGTCTTCCCAGTCCTGCCACTGTCTTCCCAGCCCTGCCACTGTCTTCCCAGCCCTGCCACTGTCTTCCCAGTCCTGCCACTGTCTTCCCAGTCCTGCCACTGTCTTCCCAGCCCTGCCACTGCCACTGTCTGTCTTCCCAGTCCAGCCACTGTCTTCCCAGCCCTGCCACTGTCTTCCCAGTCCTGCCACTGTCTTCCCAGCCCTGCCACTGTCTTCCCAGTCCTGCCACTGTCTTCCCAGTCCTGCCACTGTCTTCCCAGCCCTGCCACTGTCTTACCAGCCCTGCCACTGTCTTCCCAGCCCTGCCATTGTCTTTCCAGAACAGCCACCGTCTTCCCAGTCCTACCACTGTCTTCCCAGCCCTGCCACTGTCTTCCCACCCCTGCCACTGTCTTCCCAGCCCTGCCACTGTCTTCCCAGCCCTGCCACTGTCTTCCCAGCCCTGCCACTGTCTTCCCAGCCCTGCCACTGTCTTCCCAGCCCTGCCACTGTCTTCCCAGCCCTGCCACTGTCTTCCCAGCCCTGCCACTGTCTTCCCAGCCCTGCCACTGTCTTCCCAGCCCTGCCACTGTCTTCCCAGCCCTGCCACAGTCTTCCCCTGCCACAGTCTTCCCAGTCCTGCCACTGTCTTCCCAGCCCTGCCACTGTCTTCCCAGTCCTGCCACTGTCTTCCCAGCCCTGCCACAGTCTTCCCAGCCCTGCCACTGTCTTCCCAGCCCTGCCACTGTCTTCCCAGTCCTGCCACTGTCTTCCCAGCCCTGCCACTGTCTTCCCAGCCCTGCCACTGTCTTCCCAGCCCTGCCACTGTCTTCCCAGCCCTGCCACTGTCTTCCCAGTCTGCCACTGTCTTCCAATTTCTGCCACTGTCTTCCCAGCCCTGCCACTGTCTTCCCTGCCCTGCCACTGTCTTCCCAGCCCTGCCACTGTCTTCCCAGTCCTGCCACTGTCTTCCCAGCCCTGCCACTGTCTTCCCAGCCCTGCCACTGTCTTCCCAGCCCTGCCACTGTCTTCCCAGACCTGCCACAGTCCTGCCACTGTCTTCCCAGTCCTGCCACTGTCTTCCCAGTCCTGCCACTGTCTTCCCAGCCCTGCCACTGTCTTCCCAGTCCTGCCACTGTCTTCCCAGTCCTGCCACTGTCTTCCCAGTCCTGCCACTGTCTTCCCAGTCCTGCCACTGTCTTCCCAGTCCTGCCACTGTCTTTCCAGTCCTGCCACTGTCTTCCCTGTCCTGCCACTGTCTTCCCAGTCCTGCCACTGTCTTCCCAGTCCTGCCACTGTCTTCCCAGTCCTGCCACTGTCTTCCCAGTCCTGCCACTGTCTTCCCAGTCCTGCCACTGTCTTCCCAGTCCTGCCACTGTCTTCCCAGTCCTGCCACTGTCTTCCCAGTCCTGCCACTGTCTTCCCAGTCCTGCCACTGTCTTCCCAGTCCTGCCACTGTCTTCCCAGTCCTGCCACTGTCTTCCCAGTCCTGCCACTGTCTTCCCAGTCCTGCCACTGTCTTCCCAGTCCTGCCACTGTCTTCCCAGTCCTGCCACTGTCTTCCCACTGTCTTCCCTGCCACTGTCTTCCCAGTCCTGCCACTGTCTTCCCAGTCCTGCCACTGTCTTCCCAGTCCTGCCACTGTCTTCCCAGTCCTGCCACTGTCTTCCAGTCCTGCCACTGTCTTCCAGTCCTGCCACTGTCTTCCAGCTGTTAATTATACTACATCCTGCCACTTCTCTTCAATCTGCCTAATGTAATATGAAGATTTTAGGAGTTCTTCACTCTGCCTAATTAATAGTGTAAGTCCAGTAGTGTAAGTCCAGTAGTGTAAGTCCAGTAGTGTAAGTCCAGTAGTGTAAGTCCAGTAGTGTAAGTCCAGTAGTGTAAGTCCAGTAGTGTAAGTCCAGTAGTGTAAGTCCAGTAGTGTAAGTCCAGTAGTGTAAGTCCAGTAGTGTAAGTCCAGTAGTGTAAGTCCAGTAGTGTAAGTCCAGTAGTGTAAGTCCAGTAGTGTAAGTCCAGTAGTGTAAGTCCAGTAGTGTAAGTCCAGTAGTGTAAGTCCAGTAGTGTAAGTCCAGTAGTGTAAGTCCAGTAGTGTAAGTCCAGTAGTGTAAGTCCAGTAGTGTAAGTCCAGTAGTGTAAGTCCAGTAGTGTAAGTCCAGTAGTGTAAGTCCAGTAGTGTAAGTCCAGTAGTGTAAGTCCAGTAGTGTAAGTCCAGTAGTGTAAGTCCAGTAGTGTAAGTCCAGTAGTGTAAGTCCAGTAGTGTAAGTCCAGTAGTGTAAGTCCAGTAGTGTAAGTCCAGTAGTGTAAGTCCAGTAGTGTAAGTCCAGTAGTGTAAGTCCAGTAGTGTAAGTCCAGTAGTGTAAGTCCAGTAGTGTAAGTCCAGTAGTGTAAGTCCAGTAGTGTAAGTCCAGTAGTGTAAGTCCAGTAGTGTAAGTCCAGTAGTGTAAGTCCAGTAGTGTAAGTCCAGTAGTGTAAGTCCAGTAGTGTAAGTCCAGTAGTGTAAGTCCAGTAGTGTAAGTCCAGTAGTGTAAGTCCAGTAGTGTAAGTCCAGTAGTGTAAGTCCAGTAGTGTAAGTCCAGTAGTGTAAGTCCAGTAGTGTAAGTCCAGTAGTGTAAGTCCAGTAGTGTAAGTCCAGTAGTGTAAGTCCAGTAGTGTAAGTCCAGTAGTGTAAGTCCAGTAGTGTAAGTCCAGTAGTGTAAGTCCAGTAAGTCCCAGTAGTGTAAGTCCAGTAGTGTAAGTCCAGTAGTCCAGTAAGTCCAGTCCAGTAGTGTAAGTCCAGTAGTGTAAGTCCAGTAGTGTAAGTCCAGTAGTGTAAGTCCAGTAGTGTAAGTCCAGTAGTGTAAGTCCAGTAGTGTAAGTCCAGTAGTGTAAGTCCAGTAGTAGTGTAAGTCCAGTAAGTCCAGTAGTGTAAGTCCAGTAGTGTAAGTCCAGTAGTGTAAGTCCAGTAGTGTAAGTCCAGTAGTGTAAGTCCAGTAAGTCCAGTAGTGTAAGTCCAGTAGTGTAAGTCCAGTAGTGTAAGTCCAGTAGTGTAAGTCCAGTAAGTCCAGTAGTGTAAGTCCAGTAGTGTAAGTCCAGTAGTGTAAGTCCAGTAGTGTAAGTCCAGTAGTGTAAGTCAAGTAGTGTAAGTCCAGTAGTGTAAGTCCAGTAGTAAGTCCAGTAGTCCAGTAGTGTAAGTCCAGTAGTGTAAGTCCAGTAGTGTAAGTCCAGTAGTGTATGTCCAGTAGTGTAAGTCCAGTAGTGTAAGTAGTAGTAAGTCCAGTAGTGTAAGTCCAGTAGTGTAAGTCCAGTAGTGTAAGTCCAGTAGTGTAAGTCCAGTAGTGTAAGTCCCAGTAGTAGTGTAAGTCCAGTAGTGTAAGTCCAGTAGTGTATGTCCAGTAGTGTAAGTCCAGTAGTGTAAGTCCAGTAGTGTAAGTCCAGTAGTGTAAGTCCAGTAGTGTAAGTCCAGTAGTGTAAGTCCAGTAGTGTAAGTCCAGTAGTGTAAGTCCAGTAGTGTAAGTCCAGTAGTGTAAGTCCAGTAGTGTAAGTCCAGTAGTGTAAGTCCAGTAGTGTAAGTCCAGTAGTGTAAGTCCAGTAGTGTAAGTCCAGTAGTGTAAGTCCAGTAGTGTAAGTCCAGTAGTGTAAGTCCAGTAGTGTAAGCCCAGTAGTGTAAGTCCAGTAGTGTAAGTCCAGTAGTGTAAGTCCGGTCGTGTAAGTCCAGAAGTTTAAGTCCAGTAGTGTAAGTCCAGTAGTGTAAGTCCAGTAGTGTAAGTCCAGTAGTGTAAGTCCAGTAGTGTAAGTCCAGTAGTGTAAGTCCAGTATGTCCAGTAGTGTAAGTCCAGTAGTGTAAGTCCAGTAGTGTAAGTCCAGTAGTGTAAGTCCAGTAGTGTAAGTCCAGTAGTGTAAGTCCAGTAGTGTAAGTCCAGTAGTGTAAGTCCAGTAGTGTAAGTCCAGTAGTGTAAGTCCAGTAGTGATGCTGACAATGAAATTTCTTTGTACCTGAATAATAATAATAATAATAATAATAAAATAATAATCATATTATTATTATTATTATTAGTAGTAGTAGTAGTAGTAGTAGTAGTAGTAGAAATAGTAGTAGTAGTAGTAGTAGTAGTAGAAATAGTAGTAGTAGTAGTAGTAGTAGTAGTAGAAATAGTAGTAGTAGTAGTAGAAATAGTAGTAGTAGTAGTAGTAGTAGTAATAGTAATAATAATAATAATAATAATAATAGTTATAGTAGTAGTAGTATTATAGTAGTAGTAGTAGTAGTAGTAATGTATAGTAGTAGTAGTAGTAGTAAGAAACCATTGTCTTGTGTTGTGAAACTTAATATCTGAAGATTACCACTCTGTGGTGCAGTGGTCAGCACGACTCTGTGGTGCAGTGGTCAGCACGACTCTGTGGTGCAGCGGTCAGCACGACTCTGTGGTGCAGCGGTCAGCACGACTCTGTGGTGCAGTGGTCAGCACGACTCTGTGGTGCAGCGGTCAGCACGACTCTGTGGTGCAGCGGTCAGCACGACTCTGTGGTGCAGTGGTCAGCACGACTCTGTGGTGCAGCGGTCAACACGACTCTGTGGTGCAGTGGTCAGCACGACTCTGTGGTGCAGTGGTCAGCACGACTCTGTGGTGCAGTGGTCAACACGACTCTGTGGTGCAGCGGTCAACACGACTCTGTGGTGCAGCGGTCAACACGACTCTGTGGTGCAGTGGTCAACACGACTCTGTGGTGCAGCGGTCAGCGCGACTCTGTGGTGCAGTGGTCAGCACGACTCTGTGGTGCTGCGGTCAACACGACTCAGCACGACTGTGGTGCAGCGGTCAGCACGACTCTGTGGTGCAGTGGTCAGCACGACTCTGTGGTGCAGTGGTCAGCACGACTCTGTGGTGCAGTGGTCAGCACGACTCTGTGGTGCAGCGGTCAGCACGACTCTGTGGTGCAGTGGTCAGCACGACTCTGTGGTGCAGTGGTCAGCACGACTCTGTGGTGCAGCGGTCAGCACGACTCTGTGGTGCAGTGGTCAGCACGACTCTGTGGTGCAGCGGTCAGCACGACTCTGTGGTGCAGTGGTCAACACGACTCTGTGGTACAGCGGTCAACACGACTCTGTGGTGCAGCGGTCAGCACGACTCTGTGGTGCAGCGGTCAGCACGACTCTGTGGTGCACTGGTCAGCACGACTCTGTGGTGCAGCGGTCAGCACGACTCTGTGGTGCAGTGGTCAGCACGACTCTGTGGTGCAGCGGTCAGCACGACTCTGTGGTGCAGTGGTCAGCACGACTCTGTGGTGCAGTGGTCAGCACGACTCTGTGGTGCAGTGGTCAGCACGACTCTGTGGTGCAGTGGTCAGCACGACTCTGTGGTGCAGTGGTCAGCACGACTCTGTGGTGCAGTGGTCAGCACGACTCTGTGGTGCAGTGGTCAGCACGACTCTGTGGTGCAGTGGTCAGCACGACTCTGTGGTGCAGTGGTCAGCACGACTCTGTGGTGCAGTGGTCAGCACGACTCTGTGGTGCAGTGGTCAGCACGACTCTGTGGTGCAGTGGTCAGCACGACTCTGTGGTGCAGTGGTCAGCACGACTCTGTGGTGCAGTGGTCAGCACGACTCTGTGGTGCAGCGGTCAACACGACTCTGTGGTGCAGTGGTCAGCACGACTCTGTGGTGCAGTGGTCAGCACGACTCTGTGGTGCAGTGGTCAGCACGACTCTGTGGTGCAGTGGTCAGCACGACTCTGTGGTGCAGTGGTCAGCACGACTCTGTGGTGCAGCGGTCAACACGACTCTGTGGTGCAGTGGTCAGCACGACTCTGTGGTGCAGTGGTCAGTACGACTCTGTGGTGCAGCGGCAGTGGTCAGTTCGACTCTGTGGTGCAGTGGTCAGCACGACTCTGTGGTGCAGTGGTCAGCACGACTCTGTGGTGCAGTGGTCAGCACGACTCTGTGGTGCAGCGGTCAACACGACTCTGTGGTGCAGTGTTCAGCACGACTCTGTCGTGCAGTGGTCAGTACGACTCTGTGGTGCAGTGGTCAGCACGACTCTGTGGTGCAGTGGTCAGCACGACTCTGTGGTGCAGTGGTCAGCACGACTCTGTGGTGCAGGGGTCAGCACGACTCTGTGGTGCAGCGGTCAGCACGACTCTGTGGTGCAGTGGTCAGCACGACTCTGTGGTGCAGCGGTCAGCACGACTCTGTGGTGCAGCGGTCAGCACGACTCTGTGGTGCAGCGGTCAGCACGACTCTGTGGTGCAGCGGTCAGCACGACTCTGTGGTGCAGCGGTCAGCACGACTCTGTGGTGTGGTCAGCAGCGGTCAGCACGACTCTGTGGTGCAGCGGTCAGCACGACTCTGTGGTGCAGCGGTCAGCACGACTCTGTGGTGCAGCGGTGCAGTGGTCAGCACGACTCTGTGGTGCAGCGGTCAACACGACTCTGTGGTGCAGCGGTCAGCACGACTCTGTGTGGTGCACGACTCTGTGGTGCACTCTGTGGTGCAGCGGTCAGCACGACTCTGTGGTGCAGCGGTCAGCACGACTCTGTGGTGCAGTGGTCAGCACGACTCTGTGGTGCAGCGGTCAACACGACTCTGTGGTGCAGCGGTCAGCACGACTCTGTGGTGCAGCGGTCAGCACGACTCTGTGGTGCAGCGGTCAGCACGACTCTGTGGTGCAGTGGTCAGCACGACTCTGTGGTGCAGCGGTCAGCACGACTCTGTGGTGCAATGGTCAGCACGACTCTGTGTGGTGCAGTGGTCAGCAGTCAGCACGACTCTGTGGTGCAGCGGTCAGCACGACTCTGTGGTGCAGCGGTCAACACGACTCTGTGGTGCAGCGGTCAACACGTCTCTGTCGTGCAGCGGTCAGCACGACTCTGTGGTGCAGCGGTCAACACGACTCTGTGGTGCAGCGGTCAACACGACTCTGTGGTGCAGCGGTCAACACGACTCTGTGGTGCAGCGGTCAGCACGACTCTGTGGTGCAGCGGTCAACACGACTCTGTGGTGCAGCGGTCAACACGACTCTGTGGTGCAGCGGTCAACACGACTCTGTGGTGCAGCGGTCAGCACGACTCTGTGGTGCAGCGGTCAACACGACTGTGTGGTGCAGCGGTCAACACGACTCTGTGGTGCAGCGGTCAACACGTCTCTGTGGTGCAGCGGTCAGCACGACTCTGTGGTGCAGCGGTCAACACGACTCTGTGGTGCAGCGGTCAACACGACTCTGTGGTGCAGCGGTCAACACGACTCTGTGGTGCAGCGGTCAACACGACTCTGTGGTGCAGCGGTCAACACGACTGTGGTGCAGCGGTCAACACGACTCTGTGGTGCAGCGGTCAACACGACTCTGTGGTGCAGCGGTCAACACGACTCTGTGGTGCAGCGGTCAACACGACTCTGTGGTGCAGCGGTCAACACGACTCTGTGGTGCAGCGGTCAACACGACTCTGTGGTGCAGCAGTCAACACGACTCTGTGGTGCAGCGGTCAACACGACTCTGTGGTGCAGCGGTCAACACGACTCTGGTGCAGCGGTCAACACGACTCTGTGGTGCAGCGGTCAACACGACTCTGTGGTGCAGCGGTCAACACGACTCTGTGGTGCAGCAGCGGTCAACACGACTCTGTGGTGCAGCGGTCAGCACGTCAGCACGACTCTGTGGTGCAGCGGTCAACACGACTCTGGTGCAGCGGTCAACACGACTCTGTGGTGCAGCAGTCAACACGCACTCGGTCAACACGACTCTGTGGTGGTGCAGCGGTCAACACGACTCTGTGGTGCAGCGGTCACCACGACTCTGTGGTGCAGCGGTCAGCACGACTCTGTGGTGCAGTAGTCAACACGACTCTGTGGTGCAGCAGTCAACACGACTCTGTGGTGCAGCGGTCAGCACGACTCTGTGGTGCAGCGGTCAACACGACTCTGTGGTGCAGCGGTCAACACGACTCTGTGGTGCAGCGGTCAACACGACTCTGTGGTGCAGCGGTCAACACGACTCTGTGGTGCAGCGGTCAACACGACTCTGTGGTGCAGCGGTCAACACGACTCTGTGGTGCAGCGGTCAACACGACTCTGTGGTGCCTCTAAATCACCAGACTCGGGCTCAACTCCTGGAAGAATCTTTCTCTTGTTTTCGTCTTCTCATCCCACTGAGCTACATAATACTTATTCTATACTCTTAATTTTACAATTTAGTGTTGAACGTTTAACAATATCCACATAAATTATCCAAATTTTTATGGAATTTCAATTATTTTACTGAAATGTGTTAATTAAACTGGTGAGGTTCACAGATCGTCTGGGAAAAACAGACATTTAATCCTTTACCAGTATCTTGTAATGTACGTCTGTACTTTATTGGTGTTTTATGTCTGTTTACTGTTAGAACTCAGTCTGAGAACATAAGAACATAAGAAAGGAAGAACACTGCAGCAGGCCTGTTGGCCCATACTAGGCAGGTCCTTTACAATCCTTCCCACTAACAAAATATTCGCCGAACCCAATTTTCAATGCTACCCAAGAAATAAGTTTTGATGATTCTCTTTACTTACTACGCAAGTCTCACTCAAATCCAACCCGTCTCACTCACGTATTTATCCAGAACATCGTCACAAGACCAGTATATACCCCATCACATATTTTGTGTATATTAGCTTAGCATCACGAATTATTTATATATTTCATCTTCCACTTTTCTTCAAGCAGTATTAATTTTATGTTTAATTGTTTTATATTATTGCCTGAATTATAATAAGTGTTTATCTTCTCATGTTATTATGTTTTCCATCATTTATTTACATAATTAGGAGCCAACTTTGTTAGATACTTAGGATCTGACAGGCTGAGTGAACCTTCAGAGTCAGTACAACTGTGTGAGTACACACAGTATAACTGTGAGTACACACAGTATAACTGTGTGAGTACACACAGCACAACTGTTCGAGTACACACAGTATAACTGTGTGAGTACGCACAGTATAACTTTGTGAGTGTTGCAGTGTCAGACAAGATGGTATAAACCTTGGTAATAAATACCGACAAGTTGGTCACGTGCGTCACATCTCACTCTCCGCCTATATATATAATGTCTTTCTACCTCTGTACGTTAGAAGTGATCAAGGTCCCAGGACCGAAACGTTTTCTAATAAATATGTTATAGTGTTTGCTTACGTGTCTTTCTAAACCAACTTTGTGAGTACACACAGTATAACTCTATGAGTACACACAGTACAACTGTGTGAGTACACACAGTACAACTGTGTGAGTACACACAGTATAACTGTGTGAGTTCACACAGTACAACTGTGTGAGTACACATAGTATAACTGTGTGAGTACACATAGTATAACTGTGTAAGTACACACAGTATAACTGTGTGAGTTCACACAGTACAACTGTGTGAGTACACATAGTATAACTGTGTGAGTACACATAGTATAACTGTGTAAGTACACACAGCATAACTGTGTCTGTACACACTTTATAACTGTGTGAGTACACAGTACAACTCTGTGAGTACACACAGTATAACTGTGTGAGTACACACAGTATAACTGTGTGAGTACACGCAGTATAACTGTGTGAGTACACACAGTATAACTGTGTGAGTACACACAGTATAACTGTGTGAGTATACGCAGTATAACTGTGTGAGTACACACAGTATAACTGTGTGAGTACACACAGTATAACTGTGTGAGTACACACAGTACAACTGTGTGAGTACACACAGTACAGCTGTGTGAGTACACACAGTATAACTGTGTGAGTACACACAGTATGACTGTGTGAGAACACACATTAAAACTGTTTGAGTACACACAGAATGACTGTGTGAGTACACACAGCATAACTGTGCGAGTACACACAGTATGACTGTGTGAGTACACACAGCATAACTGTGTGAGTACACACAGTACAACTGTGTGAGTACACACAGTACAACTGTGTGAGTACACACAGTACAACTGTGAGAGTACACACAGTACAACTGTGTGAGTACACATAGTACGGCTCTGTGAGTACACACAGTACAACTGTGTGAGTACACACAGTACAACCGTGTGAGTACACACAGTACAACTGTGTGAGTACACAAAGTACAACTGTGTGAGTACACACAGTACAACTGTGTGAGTACACAGAGTACAACTGTGTGAGTACACACAGTACAACTGTGTTAGTACACACAGTACAACTGTGTGAGTACACACAGTACAACCGTGTGAGTACACACAGTACAACTGTGTGAGTACACAAAGTACAACTGTGTGAGTACACACAGTACAACTGTGTGAGTACACAAAGTACAACTGTGTGAGTACACACAGTACAACTGTGTGAGTACACACAGTACAACTGTGTGCGTACACACAGTACAACTGTGTGAGTACACACAGCACAACTGCGTGAGTACACACAGTACAACTGTGTGAGTACACACAGTGCAACTGTGTGAGTACACACAGTGTAACTGTGTGAGTACATACAGCATAACCGTGTGAGTACACACAGTTCATCTCTGTGAGTACACACAGTATAACTGTGTGAGTACACACAGTACAGCTGTGTGAGTACACACAGTATAACTGTGTGAGTACGCACAGTACAACTGTGTGAGTACACACAGTACAACTGTGTGAGTACACACAGTACAACTGTGTGAGTACACACAGTATGACTGTGTGAGTACACACAGTACAGCTGTGTGAGTACACACAGTATAACTGTGTGAGTACACACAGTACAACTGTGTGCGTACACACAGTACAACTGTGTGAGTACACACATTACAACTGCGTGAGTACACACAGTACAACTGTGTGAGTACACACAGTACAACTGTGTGAGTACACACAGTATAACTGTGTGAGTACATACAGTATAACCGTGTGAGTACACACAGTTCAACTCTGTGAGTACACACAGTACAACTCTGGGAGTACACGCTGTATAACTGTGTGAGTACACACAGTACAACTGTGTGAGTACACTCAGTACAACTGTGTGAGTACACACAGTATGACTGTGTGAGTACACACAGTATGACTGTGTGTACTCACACAGTATAACTGTGTGAGTACACACAGTACAACTGTGTGAGTACACACAGTACAACTGTGTGAGTACACACAGTACAACTGTGTGAGTACACACAGTACAACTGTGTGAGTACACACAGTATGACTGTGTGAGTTCACACAGTACAACTGTGTGAGTACACACAGTATAACTGTGTGAGTACACACAGTACAACTGTGTGAGTACACACAGTACAACTGTGTGAGTACACACAGTATGACTGCGTGAGTACACACAGTATGACTGTGTGTACTCACACAGTCATACTGTGTGTACTCACACAGTACAACTGTGTGAGTACACACAGTACAACTGTGTGAGTACACACAGTACAGCTGTGTGAGTACACACAGTACAACTGTGTGAGTACACACAGTACAACTGTGTGAATACACACAGTATGACTGTGTGAGTACACACAGTACAACTGTGTGAATACACACAGTATGACTGTGTGAGTACACACAGTTGTACTGTGTGAGTACACACAGTACAACTGTGTGAGTGCACACAGTACAACTGTGTGAGTACACACAGTACAACTGTGTGAGTACACACAGTACAACTGTGTGAGTACACACAGTATGACTGTGTGTACTCACACAGTCATACTGTGTGTACTCACACAGTACAACTGTGTGAGTACACACAGTACAACTGTGTGAGTACACACAGTACAACTCTGTGAGTACACACAGTACAACTGTGTGAATACACACAGTATGACTGTGTGAGTACACACAGTACAACTGTGTGAGTACACACAGTATAACTGTGTGAGTACACACAGTACAACTGTGTGAGTACACACAGTACAACTGTGTGAGTGCACACAGTACAACTGTGTGAGTACACACAGTACAACTGTGTGAGTACACACAGTACAACTGTGTGAGTATACACAGTATGACTGTGTGAGTTCACACAGTACAACTGTGTGAGTACACACAGTACAACTGTGTGAGTACACACAGTACAACTGTGTGAGTACACACAGTATGACTGCGTGAGTACACACAGTATGACTCTGTGTACTCACACAGTACAACTGTGTGAGTACACACAGTACAACTGTGTGAGTACACACAGTACAACTGTGTGAGTACACACAGTATAACTGTGTGAGTACACACAGTACAACTGTGTGAGTACACACAGTACAACTGTGTGAGTGCACACAGTACAACTGTGTGAGTGCACACAGTACAACTGTGTGAGTACACACAGTACAACTGTGTGAGTACACACAGTATGACTGTGTGAGTTCACACAGTACAACTGTGTGAGTACACACAGTACAACTGTGTGAGTACACACAGTATGGCTGCGTGAGTACACACAGTATGACTGTGTGTACTCACACAGTCATACTGTGTGCACTCACACAGTGCAACTGTGTGAGTACACACAGTACAACTGTGTGAGTACACACAGTACAACTGTGTGAGTAGACACAGTATAACTGTGTGAGTACACACAGTACAACTGTGTGAGTACACACAGTACAACTGTGTGAGTACACACAGTACAACTGTGTGAGTGCACACAGTACAATATATATATATATATATATATATATATATATATATATATATATATATATATATATATATATATATATATATATATATATATATATATATATATATATATATATATATATATATATATATATATATATATATATATATATATATATATATATATATATATATATATATATTTATATAAATATATATATATGAATATACATATATGTGTATATATATGTATGTATGTATGTATGTATGTATGTATGTTACGTTTGATTTCCACTTTGAATTTTTCACACAAAAAAATGGAAAATTTACTGTTAGGCAGACTACTGCATTATTAAAAAATTTTTATAAATAATATCAGCACATTTGTGAAGGCATATTAGACCCACTAGTTGACGTGTATTGGACGCGTGACATGACTTGTTTACTCTTGAACTTCAAAAATCGAACATTTCCTCTACTTTGAGTTCAATTTCAAGGTACCTTTAGTCTGTAAACCATTCAAAATCATCTCTATTTTTGTAATATATCTTTCATTCTATTAAATGAGACAAAAAAACTAGAATACATTCATAAATACTATGTGAAAATACACCGCAAAGTCACTAAGTGTATTTTTGGGGTCTGAAACGGATTAATCAAATTTACATTATTCCTTATGGGAAAAATTCGTTCAGTGCTCAAACAGATCGGCACTCGAACAGCCTTCTGGAAGTAATTAAGTTCAAGTACCGAGGTTCCACTGTAATTATCTTGCAGGACAGTGATGAAATATCTCTCTCTTATCAGGTCACTTAATTTGTCTGATGTCCTGTGGATAGTATTTACAAAACATTAAAATTGCTGAAGTTGACTTTCTGAATCACGAGAACATACTTGTAGTAGTCATGACAGCCACACTTATGGCCCCTCAGGGGAGGTTCCTTGATGCTGGTGAGGGGTTCTTGTTTCAAGGAATTAAGCTTCTCTTCCTTGGATCAAACCTGATTGCCTCCCATTTCCCAGGTACTGTATGAACCCTGTGAGTTTAGTGCTTCCCCTTAAATATAATTATGGGAAAGTGCTTCACCCATAGGGATCACAGAATGACTGTTAACACTAATAATACCATTATGACAGAAGTTGGTGCTTTGTGGATTATTATTGCATATTGAGAGCAGTCCTTTCAAGTATAATATACATTGTACTTGATTGCTTTCATTCAGACTAATGGCAGAAGTCATGCATGCTTACCCAAATTGTGGTTTGGCATGAGTTCACTTCTAACAGATGCCAGTCATGCTGATATTGTTTTGGAAAAAAGTGATTTACTGTACAGTACTTGTGAGAGACAATATTTGTAAAGGAAATTTACATTTTTATCAGATCTAGTAATCCTTTCACATACTTTCAAGAGCAATTCAGTAAATCTTGAGCTCAGTCTCAGATGAGGCCTTCTAAACTATAAAGGAAATAGTAAATGCACCAATGCTGTAGACACCATAATTAAAGTGTTTTGGGGGAAAAACTACTTTCATATCATAAATGCTTAGAACACTAATATGATTCTGTTAATGGCTTCCTGTAACTTGTCTACTACTGTTTTTGTCATTAGCATATTTTATCAATTTACACTTATTTGTTAGCCTTTTTTCTTTGGGGAATAGGGGGGGGGGGTTAGGAGGGAATTGTTGCATTAGTAAACAGAAGGGATGTGACAAAAGATTGACAGCCAATTTTGAAAACAAGGTTGTCTCATTACTCGCCCCTCCACATGCTACCTTCTGAATTTATATCAGTTGCAAATCATTGACAGTATTCAGGAATTTTTGTTATTTAAGGTTTCATATTTATTTTTCATTTAGATATGTGCTGGACCCATGGTGGATGTAATCTGAGGAACTGGCAGGCAGCTTCATTTTCTTGGATTGAGCACTTTATATATTACTGAGGGAATGGGAAGAACTCAGGTTCAATCCAAGGAAGGGAAGATTATTATTATAATCATAACTAAGTGCTAAACCCATAAGGAAGGGGAGAGCAGATCCAATTCCTTGATCAAATCTGAATCCCTCTCACTCTCCTGGGGCTGTATGACCCTTATAGCTTACTAAATGCTTCACTTGGATGTAACAGTTTGAGTGGCTTGACAGTGAAGGGCTCTTTAGCTATGGAAATGAAGTTACCTATTTCAAAGGTGATGTATGACCTCTATGAATTTAATGCTCTCCCCATGAATATAATAGACCTTCCCTAAGAGTTTGATTAGTGTATACAAGTTGCTTGACATAGCACAGTAACATTAAAAAAAAAAAAGCCCAGAGAAAAGTACATCCAACCAGACATTGAGTTGGTTTACACCTGCAGGCCAATAATTTATTATCAAAGGCTCTTGATGCAAGAAATTGGAACTACTTTCCAATTTCACAAAACTATTACCTCCAATTCCTAGACACTGTATTACCCTTAATCTTTTAGTGCTTCCCTCTAAATATAATGTATATACATAGTATATATTTGAACACTTGGATTCCTATATAAATCAAATTTAAAATTGCATTGTACTGTATGAATCTCGTTTAGTTCGTTTTAAAACATTACATGAGAATTCTGTTTTTTGCTCTTATTTGCGTGATGCGGAGTAAGCATCAACTTAGTTTATTTCTGCTGGGAATTCGTAAGTCTCTTATTCTATGATTTGCCCCTAAGAATTTACATTATTACATGGTGAATAAACTCTCATACAGTACAGATTTATCATTTGAGTGTATAATAAATTAGCAACAGTATTTACACTATAAAATGGTTGGTTTTCCTTGCAAGATGATTGATTAGGTTGGTATAGGTATAAATTAGGGCTGTTTTCACATGCTGAATTTCAGTCACATTTTTATGTATGGACATCAGAGCTGTCGTTGTAAGAAGTTCCACATATCCGCTATTTTTAAGTATATGCATATATATACATGGTCATTATGGAGAACAGTTGTTTAGCTGAGCTTTGTGATAATTTATCTTTAAGGTGTATAATAATAAATGTTTTTTGCAGTATTTTTTCTGGAAATTTAAAAAAAAAAGTGTAAAGTTTGTTAGGATATATTAACCATTTAAAACTACTTTCCTAAGTAGGACATATGTGGTAAAATAAGCACCATATCTTATCAGCGGCCATGATTTAATCCTTGGCATTCCAATGTAAACAAAACAGTAGCCACTGCACATTCACTTAGTAATATTACATTTGCTTTTGACAGATGAGAGTACTGTTGTAGATGAATTTTTTATGTTATGGAGTAGGTATGGTTAGGTGTATTGTGGAAGATTTTGTTAACCACTGTAACTTAACCTAACCATTATATTATATATAATAATGACAACTTGATGAGTAAGATGTGTACAACACTGGTTTTCTTGTTGAAACTTTTTTGCCAGCACTGCAGGCTTCATCAGTTAAAAATAGAAACAAATTACACTCTTGGAGACATCAGCCTTGGTGAAAGATGAAGTAGAGAGGTAGTCTGGTGTAATCAGCCCATTACTCTCGTTGAAAGATAATCAGTCTTAGCCAAAAGCCGAAACATGTGGCCAGATACTTATATACTGGAAAGTGAAGTGTAGCAGCTTGGAGATGAATTCATAGGTGAGGTGGGCCCACTAGTGGAAGTAGGTCATGTTAAACATTTGTTAGCAGTAGAGAATAAGAAAAGGTTATTTTTAGGGGCTTAACTCTTAAACTGTCCACACGTAGATATACGTTCACGTGTGGTGGGCTCCAAACGTAGATCAACGTTTTATTTTTCATTCCTTCAAATTTGGTGCAGTAGGCCTGAGTCGTCTAGACATGAAAGAATGGGTCTGTGCACTCAGTGTGCACACTATGAAAAAAATCGGAGACCACTTAGTACCTTGTGGGAGCACTAGTTCAACCGAGTGCCAGCTAGAGCAAACACCAGTGATTCACTGATGCGTCATATTAACACTCGCATTCTAAGAGGAAAGTAAAAATAGGTTAGATAAATGCATGAGTGGGTGTGGGTAGGTGCGAGTTGGACTTGACTAGCTTGTGCTATTGGGTCAGTTGTCGTGCTCCTTTCAGTGGATGTGACCTGACTAGGTGGGTCATTGGTCTAAGCTGGGGGGTGACATGGACCTGCTTTGCATGGGCCAGTAGGCCTGGTGCAGTGTTCCTTATGCATTCAGCTGGCTTTGGCTGTCTGTCTATATCACTGTCTCTTTGTATCTCTGTCTCTCATGTACTCATAAATACAGTTATGCATAATGTAAATTACCTAGGATAACCCAAAAATTCCAGGCCAAGTGCTATACAGTGTAGATATAAGACATAAATAAACATGATGCAAATAATAGCAGTGTCACTTGCTCAGCAATCAGGGAGCAGCCCATACACCACAAACCAACAGGTTTACTAGCCACTGCCTGAGACAGAGATGTTTGTGTGTAAGAGTAAAAACACAAAGGCAAGGTTCCCCATCCAGCAGTGCACATTCATCAAATATCACTTGCTATCTGACACCTGTCGTAACACTGTTGTTCAAGGCGTTCATGTACATGGATAATGAGAACCTTCAAAACTAGGGAGGCCAAGCCCATGATGACACTCTTCAGGTCACTTGTTCTATCTAGGCTGGAGTATTGCTGCACACTAACAGCACCTTTCAAGGCAGGTGAAATTGCCGACCTAGAAAATGTACAGAGAACTTTCACGGCTCGCATAACGGAGATAAAACACCTCAATTACTGGGAGCGCTTGAGGTTCCTAAACCTGTATTCCCTGGAACGCAGGAGGGAGAGATACATGATTATATACACCTGGAAAATCCTAGAGGGACTAGTACCGAACTTGCACACGAAAATCACTCACTACGAAAGCAAAAGACTTGGCAGACGATGCACCATCCCCCCAATGAAAAGCAGGGGTGTCACTAGCACGTTAAGAGACCATACAATAAGTGTCAGGGGCCCCCGAGACTGTTCAACTTCCTCCCAGCACACATAAGGGGGATTACCAACAGACCCCTGGCAGTCTTCAAGCTGGCACTGGATAAGCACCTAAAGTCAGTTCCTGATCAGCCGGGCTGTGGCTCGTACGTTGGTTTGCGTGCAGCCAGCAGCAACAGCCTGGTTGATCAGGCTCTGATCCACCAGGAGGCCTGGTCACAGACCCGGGTGCTGGACCAGGTTTCCAGGCTACCCGGGTGCTGGACCAGGTTTCCAGGCTACCCGGGTGCTGGACCAGGTTTCCAGGATACCCGGGTGCTGGACCAGGTTTCCAGGATACCCGGGTGCTGGACCAGGTTTCCCTACCCGGGTGCTGGA
Organism: Cherax quadricarinatus; assembly: GCF_038502225.1. Classification (NCBI taxonomy): domain Eukaryota; kingdom Metazoa; phylum Arthropoda; class Malacostraca; order Decapoda; family Parastacidae; genus Cherax; species Cherax quadricarinatus. Next base: position 152,995 of record NW_027195621.1, read on the forward strand.
CCTCCACCCGGGTGCTGGACCAGGTTTCCAGGCTACCCGGGTGCTGGACCAGGTTTCCAGGATACCCGGGTGCTGGACCAGGTTTCCAGGATACCCGGGTGCTGGACCAGGTTTCCAGGCTACCCGGGTGCTGGACCAGGTTTTCAGGCTACCCGGGTGCTGGACCAGGTTTCCAGGCTACCCTGGTGCTGGACCAGGTTTCCAGGCTACCCGGGTGCTGGGCCAGGTTTCCAGGCTACCCGGGTCAATGTATTTACATAGATCTGATTTCTGTGCGTTTTTCCCTGGTATTACATCTAACTGTTATATAATGATATTAAAATACTTGTGGTGTTATATATGGGCAGTGATACATGGAGTTACCACATGTGAGAAGTTAAGTTCCTCAGTGAGGAAATGTTGTGTTTGGGGTTCACAGCTGTGTTAATACGTTATTACACATTGTTAAATAGTACTGAGATTGTATATGAGTACAAAACACATTATTACTTATTAAAGTGTTAAGATTGTTCAAGAAATATTTTAATAAAGATCAATACAGACAAACTATTCTGCAAGTTGTATTTCCTTTACTATTATAAACTGTGCACTGGAGAGCCTCTTTATACACTCATTAACACTGCCAACCTTAATTAATGTAGAGAATATTTTTTTTCAATAATACTCTTACTCATAATGAGAGAGAACAATATTACTCAGACCTGATGTGATGTAGTTAATTAATAGTTTAAAAGTAATCATCTGTTCAATAACCATGTTTCTATATTGACTGTGGATATTGAGCTATAACGCAGATATAATTGATTTTCATAACTTTTACAAGTGCAGCAAACATTCCACTTCTTCAGACTCGACAAACCAAAAATTCCAAAAAAATAATGACAATATAATACTTCATATATATGTACAGCGTCTGCAGTCTATAATAATGAGAATACTGACGTTCACAAAATACTTTTTAGATGAAGGAACATTCTTCCTCCAGGAAGTTACTACTACAGATTACGAGGTGACGAAGGAAGAAACTTATGATAACGTCACGTTCAGTTTTGGTGTTGTTGTGAGAGTAGAAGTGGAGAAGATCCTGCTGGTTGCTCGCTTATCCCTACACTTTGAAATGAAGCTTTTACAACATAGCTGAACATCTTGCCAGGAAACTTCTTCCTCGTTATCCTAAACAGCAACAAACCTACTGACCCATGCTGGGTAGGTCTTTCTCAGATTCAATCTCTTCTCAGCAGTCAATTTCATTATATTTCATTATATTGCATGTGTGTCTACTTTTCCATCATGCTGGTAATATGTAGTATTTATCTTCATGTTATGTTAATATCTTAACATATTGTAACATATTACATAATATATATATATATATATATATATATATATATATATATATATATATATATATATATATATATATATATATATATATATATATATATATATATATATGAGGGGTTGTAGTGAGGTGGTTTGGTCATTTAGAGAGAATGGATCAAAGTTGAATAACATGGAGATCATTTAAATCTGTAGGGGAAGGAAGGCGGGGTAGGGGTCGTCCTCGAAAAGGTTGGAAGGAAGGGGTAAGGGAGGTTTTGTGGGCGAGGGGCTTGGACTTCCAGCAGGCGTGCATGAGCGTGTTCGATAGGAGTGAATGGAGACGAATGGTATTTGGGACCTGACGATCTGTTGGAGTGTGAGCAGGGTAATATTTAGTGAAGGGATTCAGGGAAACCGGTTATTTTTATATAGCCGGACTTGAGTCCTGGAAATGGGAAGTACAATGCCTGCACTCTAAAGGAGGGGTTTCGGGATATTGGCAGTTTGGAGGGATATGTTGTGTATCTTTATACGTATATGCTTCTAAACTGTTGTGTTCTGAGCACCTCTGCAAAAACAGTGATTATGTGTGAGTGAGGTGAAAGTGTTGAATGATGATGAAAGTATTTTCTTTTTGGGGATTTTCTTTCTTTTTGAATCACCCTGCCTCGGTGGGAGACGGCCGACTTGTTGAAATATATATATATATATATATATATATATATATATATATATATATATATATATATATATATATATATATATATATATATATATATATATATATATATATATATATATATATATATATATATATATATATATATATATATATATATATATATATATATATTAATATTTACACCACACATTGCCCTTAGACAGGACATCTCCACTGCCTCCAACCGCCTCCTCGCTGCAGCATTTACCACCCAAGCTTCACACCCATATAAGAGTGTTGGTACTACTATACTTTCATACATTCCCTTCTTTGCCACCATAGATAACGTTTTTTTTTTGTCTCCAAATATACCTCTACGCACCACTCACCTTTTTTCCCTTATTAATTCTATGTTTAACCTCATCCTTCATAAATTCATCCGCTGACACGACACGTCAACTCCCAAGTATCTGAAAACATTCACTTCCTCCATACTCCTCCTCCCCAATTTGATATCCAATTTTTCTTTATCTAAATCATTTGATACCCTCAACACCTTACTCTTTTCTATGTTCACTTACAACTTTCTACCTTTACACACACTCCCAAACTCATCCACTAACCTTTGCAATTTTTCTTTAGAATCTCCCATGAGCACAGTATCATCAGCAAAAAGCACCTGTGTCAATTCCCACTTTGTATTTGATTCCCCATAATTTAATCCTACTCCTCTCCCGAACACCCTAGCATTTACTTCTTTTACAACCCCATCTATAAATATATTAAACTACCATGGTGACATTACACATCCCTGTTTAAGACCTACTTTTACTGGGAAGTGGTCTCCCTCTCTTCTACACACCCTAACCTGAGCCTCACTATCCTCATAAAAACTCTTTACAGCATTTAGTAACTTACCACCTATTCCATACACTTGCAACATCTGCCACATTGCTCCCCTATCCAGTCTATCATATGCCTTTTCTAAATCCATAAATGCAATAAAAACTTCCCTACCTTTATCTAAATAATGTTCACATATATGCTTCAATGTAAACACTTGATCTACACATCCACTACCCACTCTAAAACCTCCTTGCCCATCCGCATTCCTACGGAGTCCATCTGTGTCCCCTCAGATATTCTACCTTCCCCACTTCCCATTCTACACTTCCTATCATACACTTTCTATCCTACACTCAGCAATCTTACCTTCCCCAGGTTCATGTGTCCAGGAGTCCATCTGTGTCCCCTCAGACATTCTCCCTTCCCCACTTCCTATCCTACACTTCCTATCCTACACATCCTATCCTACACTTTCTATCCTACACTCAGTAATCTTACCTTCTCCAGGTTCATGTGTCCAGAAGTCCATCTATGCCCCTTCAGATATTCTCCCTTCCCCACTTCCTATCCTACACTTCCTATCCTACACTTCCTATCCTACACTCAGTAAGCTTACCTTCCCTAGGTTCATGAGTCCAGGAGTCCATCTGTGTCCCCTCAGATATTCTCCCTTCCCCACTTCCCATCCTACACTTCCTATCCTACACTTCCTATCCTACACTTTCTATCCTACACTCAGTAAGCTTACCTTCCCTAGGTTCATGAGTCCAGCAGTCCATCTGTGTCCCCTCAGATATTCTCCCTTCCCCACTTCCCATCCTACACTTCCTATCCTACACTTCCTATCCTACACTTTCTATCCTACACTCAGTAAGCTTACCTTCCCCAGGTTCATGAGTCCAGGAGTCCATCTGTGTCCCCTCAGATATTCTCCCTTTCGCACTTCCTATCCTACACTTCCTATCCTTCACTTTCTATCCTTCACTCAGTAAGCTTCCCTTCCCCAGGTTCATGAGTCCAGGAGTCCATCTGTGTCCCCTCAGATATTCTCCCTTTCGCACTTCCTATCCTACACTTCCTATCCTACACTTTCTATCCTTCACTCAGTAAGCTTCCCTTCCCCAGGTTCATGAGTCCAGGAGTCCATCTGTGTCCCCTCAGATATTCTCCCTTCCGCACTTCCTATCCTACACTTCCTATCCTACACTTCCTATCCTAC